>NW_010186331.1:24038-48075 GCF_000695765.1 Mesitornis unicolor | reverse complement strand
ACAGAGGTGCAGCAGCATTGCAGTGGTTATGGCACCATCTTGGAGATGGCAGGGCAGGACTGGATCAAGGTACATAACTCTCTTCCCTTAGAAAAAGATGTCCTGACCCCAAGGTTGAAAAGCTGTTCACACTCGTGCTCACGAGGCCTTAGGATTGATTATTTCCTGCAGAAAACTGAAGAGGAAGCAGCAAAAATATTCCAATTATAGCTCATTTATGGCAAGTGGAAGTAGCACAACCCTAAGCAGCTGTGAACAGTATAGAAGCTGCAGTGATTATTGTATAGGAAGCAGCAGTGGAAAGGAGGCTTTAAACAGTGGACTTGACTCCACAGAGGAACTTTAAGGGCTGTAACCCTATACCACATTTTTCCCCATCGACAGAATGTACAGGTAACGCGTTCCCAGTTATTCGGGAAGACTGCTGGGAGAGATTTATGTAAAGTCCTCTGAGATTTTTGCTGTAAACTATGCCATGTACCCGTAAAATACAGCTACGTTGTAGTGAGTGGGAAGATGTTTACAGCTAATTCTGCAGTGTGTTTGTCTTTGCAGCCTTTAAAAATGCACTGCAAGAGTTGTGCTTTGGTAACCAGCTCTGGACACCTCCTGGGAAGTAAACAAGGTGACAGAATCGACGAGACGGAGTGCGTAATACGAATGAATGATGCACCCACTCGGGGTTATGGAAAAGATGTTGGCAACAAAACGAGCCTTCGAGTCATTGCACACTCCAGCATTCAGAGGATTTTGCGAAATCGTAATGAACTCTTAAATATGAGCCACGGTGCTGTGTTCATCTTCTGGGGTCCTAGCAGCTACATGAGGAGAGATGGTAAAGGCCTGGTGTATAATAACCTGCAGCTGATGAATCAGATACTGCCTCAATTAAAAGTATATATGATTTCTCGCCACAAGATGCTGCAATTTGATGACCTTTTTAAACGGGAAACCGGGAAAGACAGGTGAGAACTTATGTGGATACATTTGGGGGCTGTCATATAGTAGTAAAATAATGTAGTTTATATATACCAATTCCAGATCTGCTCAGGGGGACCATCACACCCATTAAATCCTCTGCCTCATGAGCTGTAATACGGTGTGACGTGCCAAATAACATCACTTGTAACATAAGTAAAAAATACGCATCAAAATAATTTGTATGGAGTATTGCCTCATCAAGCTAGAACAGCAGAGTCTGGATGTGCTGTTTATAGAGCCAGGGAGGCAGAGGCTGTTTAAATCTCACTTTGGGGTAATATACCTGAAAGTTTTTTACTGGTTCTGAAAAATCAGAATGGATAGGTTATGTTTCCTTATAGAGGAAACGCCACCATTCAGTGGTTATAATAGCTGTTTATTGAATTTAAGCATTCTTGGAACATTGCAGCTGTAAAGCTTCTTGTAAAACAAATAAACATTAGTCATACATTAGGTGCTTTAGAACAGTTCATCTTACATTTCCAACTGGGAAAAGGAAAATTATTATGATAGTTACATCTTTATGAGACTGTTTATGGCTTGTAGGCTGATCTTCAAATTTTTAATAAGTGACCCACTGCACTTGAGCATTTTCACATATAATGTTTGAAAACGGGCATTTAAACCAAAGACTTCCTAGCAAGAAATAAATTTCTTTTTAATGAACTCCCCATTTTTTACGTATTAAATATGCTGCTGTAAAAATGGAATAGGGTCCCCACTTAGGTACAAAAGAAGAGGTAGGTTTATTGTGCAGTAACTCACGATGACATTTTCTAACTTCACAAACGCTCTACATACACAGCAAAGCTTGGAGCTGGGCTCGATCCTCTTGTGGACAGGGAGGACTTAGAGCGTGGATTTTGTTTTCTGGGCTGCACAGCAAAGGCAGAACCAGCGCTGAAGGAAACTGATGTATCCTCTGAGCTGACAGCAACTCCATCTTTGCTTGGCATTTGCTGCCTGTTATGTCAAACCCCACACGGTTTCCTTTCAGAGCTCTGTTCAGTTATAGCGGATCAAACTACGTATCCAAGTTCTTGACTGACTCACTCTGATGCCAGAGCACAGGGTAAGGTGGTCAGTTTGTTACCATTAAAGGTCCTTTTCTCTTCATCCTCAAGTCAGTGGTCTCTGCCAGAACAAGAAGGAAGGATAGCAAGGGGAGCTGCCCTGCCTGTTCTGATGTGTTTTACAGGATTTCCAGGTTTGCTCAGCCAAAGCAGAGTGAGAAAGTTACAATCTATGGAATTAAGCGTTCCGACCCTTCAGGAAAAATGCAAAGGATTAACTGTAGGCTCAGTACTTACAGAGGCATCAGAGTTAATAAAGCTGCAGTTGCACTGTAACATGGGCCACCATCAGCCCTAAAGGGTCAGACCTTTCATGCCCTGCACGCTGCCACCTCCGTTCCTGGATCACTCTTCCAGTGTAAAACCACATGCAGTCCCCAGCTTTGAGGAACACTTCAGCTCCTCTGCGTCAGCCTGGCCAGTTCTGCTGTGTGGAGCCAAGGGCCCATTCCTTTCCTGACATTTGCTGTGCAATTTCAGCCAAGCTGCTCCTCCTGGTTCTGCACCACCCGGCCGGAGCAGGAGGCTGTATAGCTGTGCACAGGGTGAAAGCATCTCTTCTTGTGCGCAGGCAGCGGGCTCAGTCTTGGCTCCTGAAATAGTCTTAAGGCAGTGAGACATTAATGACATTATAGCAGGTTTATATTGGCCTCAGTCAGGAGTGCCCTGAACTCCCAGTGTGAATCAAGGGCACTTGGATGCTGGCAAAATTGAGCCTCTTGAACAGGTCCCGTTGCTTTTAAGAAAGTGCAGGCTCTGCTGTGTATGACCGGCTCCTTTAGAGGGCACATACAGCAGACTTGAAGGACTAAGAAGATTAAAACGGGAGATGAAAATAAATGAATAGGCAGCACAGAAAAAGAGAGGGAAGATGAAAAGAAACACGGGCAGGGAGGAATTTGTAAGGGAAGGAAATGTCTGTAGCTGTGGGGGCAGGAGCAGAACACTGTACAGCCCCGAGTGCTGCTGTTCCTGGGAGGTTTCTGCTGAGCTCTTGACATCAGTGCCTGCAAAAAACAAAGGAGGGAGAGAGCAGCCTGATTGCAAGGTTGCAATAATCAAACCATTCATTTCTGCCTTGAAAAATGATGAGGAAAAAGGTAATTGGTTGTATTGTGATTTTTGAAACGAAGGGAAACCTTCAGCAAACAGTGCCAGTTAAATAGCATGGTGAATGGCAAAGGCTGCAGAGCAATACACTTGGTATTATAAAGTAACTGTACTTGAAAATAACTTTATAATTGAATAAGGGTACATTAAGAAAATATGATTCAGAACCAATATTATAGTAATTAGATAAAGGAAGCACAAATGAAATAACTGCAGGAAGAGTATTTCCACAGAGATTATAAATGAGATTTTGGTGGAGCAGAAAGGCCTTTAATTGTAATTTAGTGTGCACTACAGAATTATCAGCACAGTGTGTTAGTTCATCGTATAAAAGAATATCTGATAATTTCCCCTAATAAGCACATGACAGTTCTTCATATTCTTTCATTACAGCTGATTAGGTAAAAAACAGTATTCTTTTGTCGGACTCTTGTTCAGATCCTTTACGAAAAGGCAAGACACTGTAACCCTGTTTCTGTATTGCTGGCCTACAGACATGGTATTTAAAGAGGCCAAAGTGGTACTTGAGTAAGCGTTTAAATCTTTATTTTGTTGTTTAGCTTTCATGCTAATTTATTTAAATTTCGTTATTCTCCTGTTTATTGCAAGCACTAAATTACAGTGTGAGTGTATGTAAGCAAGAAGGACACTAAGCCAGCGGACAGACCTGTGCAGAGCCCGGCCTCTGCGGCCATGGTCTCGCTGTAACTGCTCCCTCGGGTTTGGGATGTACAGCACCAAAAAGAGAGGCCTTGTGCAAGCTCCAGAGCACTCTTAGCCTGAACATGATCCTGAATTACCTAGCGATTCCTCAGCTCAGAAACTCTCAAGTGGCAGGAAAGCAGACTTTTTTAGGCTTTTCCCTAGCTCTCCCTTTCCTAACAGTTTTGAGCCCCAGAATGGTTATTTGCTGGTTTGTGTCGGTGCAGTGCCTCTGCTGAGCTTGTGACCCAGCTATGACATTGTGACAAATTGCACACCACACCCCCCACCAAGCTTTAGTGCAAATTCAGAAAATAAATAAGGCCCCGTAATTGGAACTAATGAGATGCTTAAATCATGTTATTCTCCAAGTGCTAGCTTAGCCTGAAAGTCTCTGTGTCAGGAGCAGTAAAACCGTACATTTCAGGACCTCCTACCTTACCAGGTGACCCACACAGGACAGGACAAATTCCCGAGGCTCCCCAGCGTCCTTCTGGAATTTTGGGTTAAAGAATCCTCGTCTGTTTAGAAGTATCTTTGAAGCAGCAGCACTGATACCACCACTTTTTTTAACCTTTGCAATAGTCTGATTGACTGGAAATGGGAAACCCTGGTACAAGGCACTCCTCTACCTGACAGTGTTCACAGCATCTCCCTCCCACTGCCCTGTAGGTGACCCACGTGGAACCAGTGTGGTCAGCAGTGGCTTGGGGAGCTGCGTGGTGGGCCCAGGCCTGTGTGGGGTTACATGTCCCTGACTGCTGGCACCGCTGGCAGTGGCTGGTGGGGCTTTAGGTCCCTGCTACCAGTACATTCTTCAACTGCAGAAGATGGCCTTGGACCCAGGGTCAGGACCTGGGATTCCCAGGGGCTGCTCTGAGAAGAGCCTCATGTTCTGCCATGCTTTTTCTTGAGGGGGTCACAACATTTCACAGGTGTCAGGCAGATGCAGGTGTGGTGGAATGGGGTTAATGCAGGTTCCAGATGAGTACAATCTGGCACAGCACACAAGCCATCCAGGCCCCTGCACTTGCTCTCACGGAGCCTCAGCTTTAGGCAGAGATGAAAGGAGAGCCAGTCGCTGTGACAGGCTGCATCAGGAATCTGAGGCCTTTTTGGGACACAGATGACACAAGCTTGAACTGCCTCCTGCAGGACTTCTCTGGCTGAGTGAGGAGCCATTAGGGAGACCTGCTGTCTTCTTCAACAGTATTTGAAAGGAGACCTTTGAGTGAATTTGGTTTTTTTCTGGAACAAATACCCAACTTTTTGTGCCTCCGTTTCCAAGAGATGTTCCTGACTTGGACCTGTAGGGCTGCCCCTAACTATGCCTTACACCACCTTTAAGATGTGCTCCTCGCTGGCATTTCTGTGGCCCTCCCGTTCCAAGACTGCCAGCTGTCCCTTGGCCAGGGGCAGTGCAGGAACTAACACAGGACTGGGACTTTCAGTCCAGCTCCTTTAGAGGGCACGCACAGCAGACTTGAAGGACTAAGATTAAAACAGGAGATGAAAATAAAGGAATAGGCAGCACAGAAAAAGAGAGGGAAGATGAAAAGAAACACGGGTAGGAAGGAACAGGCAACCAGTGTAGTAACCAGCTCTTATACACCGAACAGCAGTGACAAGCACACACTAGAAAGAGGAAATGTTACTGCTGCCATTTTGCAGGTAGGAACCTGTGACACAGCAAAATTTAAGCACAGCTTGCAGATCTTACATCTGCGAGCAGTTACTTGGAGATGCCTCATATTTTGCATGAATAATGCTGGGATCAGTTGTGCTTCTTTTAAAAGATTTCTCCCAGCCTGCAGAGAAGGCCAGGAAAGGAGCTGTCTCAGAGGGCTCCCTTGCAGCCCTGTCATTCATATCCAAAGGTGTCCCCAGGCAGGGTGGGATGGGGGCAGGCAGAGGGGCAGCACCTGGGGTGAAGGTTTCCCAGGCTGGCCCAGGGACAGGCGTAGCTGCAGGTAAGAGCTCCCTGCCAGCAGCCACAGTGCTGGGAGCTTCCAGAAACCAAACCACGGACGGGGTGGGAGGAGAGGGGGTCACAGCAAGCCCTTGAGGCCAGCCCAGCTCCAGCAGCAGCTCCTCTGTATGCTGGAGGAGGCAGCATTTTAAGCAGTCCTCTTCATCCCCCATGATGCGTCTGCCCGAGCACTCTGTGTAAGCTCCATTAGATGATTATAGATGTGTAGAGATTACTAGCAGAAGAATATAAATATAGGACGTGAAGTTTCAGTCACTTAAGGTAAACTTACCAAAAGGTCAGTTAAATATTAACATTGCTGTGCCCAAAATTAATTACAGCAAAGGCAGTTTCTGCATAGATTAGTCCACTGACAGAAGACACTAGCAAAATCATTAAAAGATGAATGAGCAACAGTAGTCTTGGTTGCCCAATTTTCATAACCTTTCACAAGAATGAAAAAAATAACGCCCAGAAATTGCTTCAGATACCTCAAGAATTATTTGTCAGCCTAGAAACGTAATTATGTTTTTGCTTTCAGGAAGATATCCAACACTTGGCTTAGCACGGGCTGGTTCACAATGACTATCGCGTTAGAGCTCTGTGACAGGATAAATGTGTATGGCATGGTGCCACCGGATTTCTGCAGGTAGGATTTCTTTTGGAACCATTATTAGCCAAAAAAGTTGAGCGTTACAGATAAATATCTGAATCTTTTCAGTATTTTTTTCTCTGCAACTTGTCTCCAGTCCTCTTAAAGCAATTAATTAACATGTCCCAAGATCTGATTCTGAAAACAACAAACAGCATTTAATTATGTTATATAAAATATTTAAAAAAAAATTGGTAGTGTGGGAGAATTAATCCGTCTTGTTGGTTTCTTTTAGTCTCTGAATATTTATCAGCTAAAAGTAATGCAATAATTGGCATGAAATTAATCTGAAAAAGGGAGTGCTGGAAAACATTAATTTGTTTTTAAAGTTTCCCCCTGTTAATAGAGGGAATGGAGTTCTCAGTCACTGGTTTCTGAATTGAACTTTCTGCACAACTCAGATGAAGGTGGTTGTATCTCTGTCACATGAATCCAGATCTTCCAATAAACTGACTTCCTAAATAGTCCCCACCAAAAAAACCCCCGAATTTGGACCTGCAGAATAGATGATCAGTGGCACAATCATCCATTCTGGTCATGGAGGCTGTGGGCCACAGATGGTAGAAGGAGCACACAGATTCTGTCAGGGGAAGCTCTGTGACCCCTTCACGCTGTTCATGAAGTAACCACACATGTATGGGCACATTTTATGGCCACGCTGCACCTCCAGCCGTGTTCAGGACTCAGGCCCAAGGTGCTGGGTATTCCCTGCTGCGGACCAGTGCTAGAGGGAGACAGTCTGCAGGACTTGGGGTACTGGGCCAAAATCACGTTAGTCATGTAATGCAAGGCACTGATCCAGTCTAAATTCACACAAATCTGTTTTACATCCACGACCTAAGTATCACCTATCCATCCAGGCCCAGCACTCTGGCCTTTCAGAAAGCTGTACCCATGTGCACACACCTGGCCTGATCCCCTCTGCACCGGTGGGGACCCAGCAATGCACAGAACTGGCAGTGGGGCCTGGAGCGATGGCACCAGTGTCATGGTTTGTCACCTGCTCACGAATCCCTTTCACTAAGAAGTACCTGCTGGAGTTTTCTCTTGCAAATTCAGCGATCTCACTGAAGTCTGGGTCATTGACTCATTCAAGATGCCTTTCAGGGGCAAGGGGAGCAAGGCTGCAGTGACAGGTTAGCTCCTCTGTCAAAGAACAGGACTGCTCTGATTGTCTTCTGAGCACTGAGAAAGCTCATTCAGAAATCTGCATTTGTCCTGGGCACGTATACTAGAAATCCCTGAAGAAATTACAATATGAAATGTCAACACTGAATTCCACTTTGTAAGAATTTCTACAAATTATAACAAAACACTGATGATAAATGCTGTGATGTACTGCCAGATTTCATCACGAATTCTCCAAGGAAAATAACAAACTGGATCAGATATTGCAGACAGCATAAATACCTTCCGCAACACAGCACTGCAGTTCCCCTGTCGTTTCAGTTGGCCAAGACACACTCGTTCTGCTCCTGCAAGTGGCTGCTCTGTCTTACTCCAGAAGTGGCTGCATTCCAGTGGCACATGGAAGTCATTCTGGAATAAGCTGGTGATCTGAAAATGCAGAAGGCAGCAATTCACTGTAAAGCAATGCTCAGTCCTAACTTCTGAGGTGAAGTCAGATGAGTTTAGATACAGTTAATTCTAAAAAAAATATACCAAACTAAAATTGTCACTGAGACCGTATGAAAGGCTTTCATAGAACAGCTACACTGAAATCAAATGGATATACTGTTGAATTATAACATCAGAAAGGCTGTAATCAATCCTAACATTGACAGATGTAATAATGCTTACAGCCTGCTTAAAAAAAATTTGAACATAAAGGTAAACTTACCTGGTGGTGAAAAGGGACAGGGTCATTTCTTAATCACAAGAACTGAAGTGTCTTTACTTCAGGTACTTCTGTTCCCCAGATGATGAAGGGGAAAACTGTAGTGGCCTTGCCATGCCTGGAAGAAGCTGTCCATGAAGATCTGGGAAAGGAACCTCTTGCCATAAGTGCAGTTAACCACCTTGGTTTGCTCTTCAGCCGCTCATTAAGTTAAACACTGCTTCCTTTCAGAGAAATAAGACAACAAAATAGAATAGCAGAAATTAAATATTCTGTAATGTTAAGCCATATTTCCTGGTTAGCAGTCAGACAAAATACAAACCTACCACTGCAAAAAGAAAAACCCAAAACAGCAAGCCCACCTTACCTCTGTCGTGTGCTCGAGATGGTCTGGGTACTTGAGCTGCTGTGCAACTAAAGAATCATTACGAATAAAAAAAAATACCAACAGACTCCTATCCAGAGTTAACATCGCCAGATCTACAACTTCAGCAGATAGCCATTATTTGTTTAAGTATTAATTTGTGGAGTAAGTAATGAGTGTGGGTGATCACTGCCGTGGAACTAAATTAGTACCACATGTGTAACGTGAAGGACATCTCAAAGGTATCGTGAAGATCATACTGTTGCTTCAGATACAAATTATTAGCTTAAGATCATTAACCAAATTGCTTCCCACCCATGCAGGAAAAAGAGTCTAGTGAAGGAGTCTGGAGTACAGACTGAAAGATTTGTCACTATTAATTGCAACAACGTGCTTTAGATTCATTTCTATTTACTTTCACTGGGCATTGATTTTTATAGCTGAACTGGAATTGGTGACCTGATTATTATAAATTCCTCGTATTTTACAGCAAAGCCATATGGAATATTGAATCCCTTTACTTCGCTACAGATCTACACTGTAGCAAGGGTTAATGGCTTTGATACTGCTCTCGTGCTGTTAAATACGTCTGCCTTGCGCATTTGAGAAGAAGATGAAAGGTTTTGCTTCCATGCACGTTGCGAAGATTTTGGAGAGCGGGCACAGCTCTCACTCAAAAGTCCCCAGAAAGACAAGCCATCTTGCTGTATTTTTCCCAGTGCCCAGGGATCCAACCCCAGCCTTCGCTGCAGTAAACAGCACCCAGATGGGAAGCGTTTCCCTCTCTGAGCTCCCTGTGGCAGCCTGCCGTATGCACAGGACTCCTGACCTGGGACACCAAGGATTTTCCTCTTGCTCCTCACATCAGCAGCCAGATCGTGGTGCGCAGGCAGCACCACAGCTCCTGAAGGCACTGTAGGGTGCTCCTTCTCTTCGTGCTGCTCAGGGAAGCCCTAATGCGGTTTGTGGTCCAGTCCCTGTCCGCTGGTGCATCGGCAGCAGTGAGAGGTTGGTTCCTTGCAGGTATCTCTGGGTACTCCTGCACGCAAGGCAGACTCAGGGTGTCAGTGAGAAGAGCCCTCTTTAACCCCTCTGCTCTTCATGGGCCTTCTGGAACTCACAGAAACTTAAAGCTTAATTCTGAGCCTTATTCTAACTAATTATGAATAATTTTTGCTCCAATTATGGAGTCAGATCATTTTCCTGTAAGAATCCTCATTTGACTGCCAGGCCATTTCCCATCTGTGGTAATTTGCCTGAAAATTGGCATTTGAAATCCTTTAATTTATTCCTTTGGGTACAGTTTTTAAATCCAGTGTTTTCTTACTTCCTTCTCTCCACTTTCAATTGCTTTAAATCAAATGCAGAGCAGCAGTTGTTGCCAGTTCCATTTCTGGGACTTACAAGGGGCTTGATGGAAGAAGGGGCGCTCACAGGACTGTAAACTGTATGGGAGACAGACAGCCATGCCCGTTGGCCTGTGTGCCTGGATTTCACCTCATTACCTTAATAACAAAATGCTTAAATGATTTGGAAAGTGGGCCTGTATGGAGGCAAGGGAATGGGACCCTGGGAATGAAAGGCAAAAAACGATCCAGAAATCTTCCACGTCCTGGCACAGCACCTTGCCCATCGCTCAGGATGTTAATGGCACTGTATTCACCCTTCAAATAGGAATTATTTTACAAAGCGTGCGAGTACATACAGGTTTAGTGGGTTGATTTATAACAGCTCTTCATTGGTAAAGAAGAGGTCGACCAGAATGTCAGATGGGATGGCCTTGTTTTTCTGCCTTGTTTCTTTTGAGGCAAACGCCGTTTGCTGTATTTTCAGCTTTCGCTGTGGGTGGGTGCCATCTGTGGGAAAATGTGCACTGAAGTGGCAAACAGTGGATGAGTGACATTGGGTACAGGCACTTACACGGTTGCTGTGCTGGCAGCCTGCGAGGCAGGAAGCACAGTGTGTTTTACAGAGGAACTTTCCTAGATTCCTCCCAGCTGTGATATTAATATGCCTGCAAAGTCTGACAAAATACTGATTAATGTCCAGTATCAGTCAGTGATAAAACAGCATCTGTTTTAATGTTAATAAATGAGGTGGCAAGCAATTTCCGTACAGAAATTACTCATGCATTTCATTTGCTGGTGACACAAGCTAATTGCAGAGTTAGAAGATAACAGTGCAGTTAATTTGGGTTATGGTATAGTTACTCAAGCCAGAGCTCAAACCCAAACTTTACTAGCATGCAATGTAGGGGAATCCAGAACTCCCACAAAAGGGGGAAGACTTCACACAGGATGCCCTAGGTACCTCACTGCCTTTCAGAGTTCCTAAATCCCAAATGCAACATTTGGAATTTAGCCTCAAAGCCTCACTCAGCTGCAGAGCAGTGCTGGTCTAAAGCCACCAGCGTTTTCATTCCTGCATTGCATTCACCCAGCTCAGCCAGCAGACCTGCACAGCAGCCTTGGCAGCACCCAGAAGGGGGTGCCTGAACCCAAGAGGGTGCTCAGACCGCACTCCTCTGCCAGGCCCTGTGCAGCGGGCGTTTCTGCACTGTTTCTGATGGGACATTGCACAAAATACAGTGACCCGGTCCAGCCTGGAGCTAAGGGCACCACGTCCTCTGGTGCGAGCTTCAGAGCCTTTGATGTAATGTAGAATCCCTGGCTTCAAAAGGGAAATCCATTGCTGAAGTATCCACTGGTAGAATACTGATCACGTAAGAGAGGAAGCACTACTGGGAGGTACAGGCTTCAAAATGCACCTTCAAAGAGGTAACAGGGGAGTGTAACCCTCGGTAAATACTAAATTAGCAGTGAGGGAGAAGAAAGAGGACGAGAGCCAAGCCTGCGCTCCTTCCTCTCTCCATCTGATCCACCTGTCCCCTGTACCTGCGTACTTTGGGGTTTGTGCAAAGAAAAAAGGAGCAGCATTTCTGTAGATCCCTGGTGAGAAACCTGACTGCAGTTGCCGCTGTCATCCACGGCTGATTTCAGTGCACAGCAAAGGAACAGGGAAGACACACACAGCGATTGATTTCCTGCTTTTTGCTCTTCCAGTTCATGTTCTGCAAACCCAGCTCAGCCTTCATAAAAAAAGGGGTGGGGTGGGGGCAGCAGAGGGAGGATCCCACCCAAATCTGCCCGGAGGATCCCACCCAAATCTGCCCAGAGGATCCCACCCAAATCTGCCCGGAGGATCCCACCCAAATCTGCCCAGAGGATCCCACCCAAATCTGCCCATAGGATCCCACCCAAATCTGCCCATAGGATCTCACCCAAATCTGCCCGGAGGATCTCACCCAAATCTGCCCAGAGGATCCCACCCAAATCTGCCCGGAGGCGCGGGGCACAGCAGCTTGCAGGCAGGACTGGGCCCTCAGCAGTTCACTTACTTCCACTCAGAGACATGATTTCAACTTCACCAGAACTAACTTTACAGCAGTAAATATCCACCGAGCAAGACAGGTTTCCTCTCAAGAGCACAGGAGTAAAGTGCAGCTCCAGTGCAGAAAGGAAGAGCAGTCTAAGAGCAGAGGTCTATTTGTTTAGTGGTTCTTAAGAAAAAATAAATCACATTAAAGTGCATCCTGTAAGATTTACAGTACCTATAGAAATTATTCATTTAAGAGATTATAATAAGAGGTGCAGTGTATCAAAAACATATATGAAAAATTAACTGAAGATTGAGATCTAATAGCTGTAGCTAAAAAAAAAAAAGTATTAAATTCTTACACGAAGGGTATTTTTTTACATTACAAATATGTTTTCTGTAGGTAAGGAATTGAAGGATTTCTTTTCACTCTCTTATGTATTCTGGTGAGAATATATACAGCAAATTTAGAATCCATCTTATTCTAGAAATGTAATTTTATTACTATTCTGGTCTCGTAAGATTGATCACCGTGTTGTTACCAGGAAGCCAGATTGAATTAAAACGTTAATCTAAGGTACAAATGGAAAGCAGCAGCAGTATCGTACATTACCATTACATATACAATATGGATAATGGTAAAAGAAGAAAAATTAGAGGATTGCGTAGGTGACAGAATTACACACTAAAAATAATGACTAGGACAGAATACTGACAGATTGTGGATGCATTCAATTGAAACTGAGCTTAACTATTAGCTCTTCAAAGTGAAAATAATCAACTCCACATTAGAGCTGACAGCGCTGAATCTGCGTGAGGTTTCCTGCCCTGCGCTGGGGTCCTGTTCAGCTCAGGCTTTCATGGAGCAGCACCAAAGCATCACTAAATGGTAATACTGGGGTTAACTTTTCTGCCACTACGAAACAGTCTGCTGGTATCCACTGTGGAGATGGGTACAGCTGGGCTATTGTGTCTGGGACAGCCCTCTTTGGATTCATGACAGACGGTTGGTCAAGTTCCTGTCAGCCCAAAACGCCTGTGCCCAAAGTAAAAACCTAATGGGTAGAGTTTAACTTTGAGAATAAAACAAAAGAAGAACAGATCACTCTGGCTTATAATAATACAGATGTGTCTTTTACAGAATGTAATGTCAAAACACTGAGGTTACAACTGCTAAAATGAACTTTATCCTAAATGCCCAGTTGGTCTTTGGTCACCACACAAGCACTGCATCTCCTGCTGGTTGATGCCACTGGGCTCACGAGGTCAGAAGGATACTCTGAGTGACCCAGTTTAATTTTTAGCTTAGATACATGGAAGTTGCCATTGTAAAATCAAAAAAAGAACTCATTTGTGCATCAGATGCTTGATTACAAACCCAGCAGCAGCAGACTCTGTACTGACCCTGCATGCAGACACCCTCATTGAAGCTGTGCACTCCTGCACCGTGCTGGGAACTGATGTGACACAGATAACCACCTCCCTCTACCTGCCCCTTCCCTCTCTTCCCCCAGTTCAGTAAATACCTCTGCAAGATATACAGGAGTATACAGAGATACAAATCTCTTCTAAGCAGTTTGCTTCACATTTCAGAGCGGTAACACAGCCCTGCAGCGCTTTCCCTTGTTTCTGAGCTACTGCTGTCCTTTATTTAACTGGAGGAGGGGATTAAAGGAGAGCAATAGAAAGAGCAAAGAAAACACCTTTGCCCCCATTCTGTTGTATTAAATATGCAAGAAAAATACAGCTACCTAGAAATTTGGGTTAACTGGAAGAAAAAGTGGAACTGAGCTTATTAAAGATAGCATCTTTTCAATCAGTACAAAAGAACATCTCGGGCTTCCATCTATTTTCTTTCTCCCACAGGGATCCTAATCATCTGTCAGTACCTTATCATTATTATGAACCTCTGGGACCCGACGAGTGCACAATGTACATCTCACACGAGCGGGGACGGAAGGGCAGTCACCATCGCTTCATCACAGAGAAACGAGTGTTCGAGAACTGGGCACGGACATTCAACATTCACTTTTTCCAACCGGACTGGAAACCGGAGCCCCTCACTGTAAACCACCCCCAGGTCAAAGCGGTGGCCTGAGGGGGGATGCACAGGACTGCAGTCACAGTCACCGCTGTGGCAGCGGTGCTGGACCTTTGGGGACAGGAGGAGGGTGACAGGATCTGCTGCTGAGAACTGCACCACCAGCCAGGAAGTTGTGCTGAAGAGCAGAGCATATCCAGGACTTTCTGTCGGACTGTGAACTAATCCAGTACGTCGCCTTTTTTCGGCCATCTGACTTCCTGTTTGTGTATGTGATTTGTGAAAAACAACCCGAGTATCATTACAGGATGGTTAATTCATTATGGCTTTTTGAAGTACAATGCCACTGGATTTTCATAGTGAAAACTTACGGTATTTATTTAATGGAGGTTTTTATGCAACCTAGGCCAGTATTTTTCTAATCCACAGTTACGTGGCTGTTTATCTTTCATAATCTTTCAAATCCACAATTAATATTGATGATGGTTTGAAAGGCCTAGCTTTTTATTTATAAAATTTGTTTGAAAAATATGATTCTGTATAGCATGTAATTAATATTTGATCTGGAAATGTTGCATTTCTTTTAAAAATACTTGGGCTCTGTTCCAGCTTAAAGCCTTTAACAGCAAGAATGGTCCCATGTGCAGATTGAGCTAACTTTACATTCTGACATCTCATGTTAATATGAAAACGGTAGTGAAAATTCTGTTTGATCTTAATGTGCATTTGCTGCTGTGCTATCAAGCTGCTGCTTTTTAATTACGGGTGCGAGGAAGTTTATCCAAAAAAGAAACCACTGTCCATAGCAGCAGGCTTTCAGTGAAGAAGAGACCAGCTGAGGCTGGAGGGGTTGTGCTCTGGTTTACCTCTTGTGGTCGTGCAAGAGGCTGAAGGAGCAACCCCCTGAGGCAACAAGCCACAAACCAGGCAACAACGGCTTGGAACAACGTGACCAAATTTCTGCAGTCAAAAGTTACGCTACCGGGTACTACACCAGCCATACCAGCCAAAAAGATTGCAACACTGCACCTGCAGGGATCTCTGCCTTCCCCTGTCCCAAGATCATCGCTGATCTTGGAGATCCTGGATCGCACTGAAGTTGGGATGTGAGAAGTGTTCCCCGAGTACAAAACCGTCCCCTTGAGAAGAGCAAAGTCACACATGGCAGGTTTTTCGTGAGGCACACGTGCGTGGTGAGTCCCCGCAGCCCCAGGGACGGACAGTGCTAGTGCTGTGCATGGCACCTCACCGTGTGAATTACTGCGTTACATTTGCCTTGTGAATAAAGAAGATTTCAGTTACGGTATTCTTTTTCCTTTTGCCTCACAAATATGAAATCTCTTCAAATTAATTAATTTCTTCAAATTAAGCAGTAGGAGTAATTATTGCATGAAAGATTAGACCTCAGGTGAGGAAAGGTGGCTCTCATTAGACAAATACTAAAGCTAGAACAAAGATACTACCTTAAAATGCCTTCCTCTTTCCACACTGGATAGCAGTAGCTACAGCTGCCCTGCAGACACCCCGTTTCTCAGGGGACAAAGTGAATTGCCCTATCAGGGCCAACTGGTGTAACATTGCCCAGCCCTGAGAGCAGGGCTTCAGGAGCCACCCTGCAGCCCTGCCACTGTCAGAGAGCAAGAAACTATAACCTGCTTTGCCTTGCACGTTTTGTGTCGGTGTTCGTCCTGACCCACACCACCCCACACACAAACGGGATGCAGAGCTCTGCTGCTCCCCATCACCAGTAACCCGTCTCTTGTCAGCTGGTGTTTAACTCCCCCTCTCTCACTGACTGCTTTATTTCTTCCACTTGACTTCACAACATCCTACAGAAAACCAGAATGGATTCTGAACTAATGGTAATCTGCACATCCCTTGCAGCATGTGTACTGGGGCGTGTATGCAGCACACACAGCTCAAATTGATGAACTCTGTCAAACCGATTTACAGATCCCTTCTAATGTGACTGCAAGAGATGGTACAGATCACGGTAGGTCCTCTGATGCCACCATCCTTTTGTTATCTTAGTACTGATATCATAATAAAAAGATTTGTCATTCTACAATAAACAGGTTTTCCGTTCATGGAGGGCTGCAGGATGGGTATGCTACACGTTCAGTGATGTTACTGTTAAAAACAGGTCATTTTAAAATAAATTACCCTGATCGACTTTATGTTACTGTTAAAAACAGGTCATTTTAAAATCAATTACCCTGATCCACTTCAGTATTCAGTAGAAACACAGGGACTTGCCAGGCTCTGTTGTGCTCCATACAATTCAGTAGAAACACAGGGACTTGCCAGGCTCCGTTGTGCTCCACACGCTTGTTTCCTGTCCTTTGCAGATGAAGCATTAAGAACGTGAAGACGTAACATGGGCTAAACTTACCTCACTTCAAACAGAGTGAACCTAAGGACTGTAAATACTCCTCCTTCAGTTTCTGTTAATAACTCGATGTTCTTGTTACTCAGCCTTTTAAACAAAACCAACCCAAAACTCACTGTAGTCTCATCAACTTCCTCTGGAGTTTCAGCAAGCTCCCCCATCTCACTGCAAGAAATACGAAGGACTGTACGAGTCCCTCACCCATATGTATAAAACTCACTGCATAGGGAATTTGGTTAAGCCAGGCAGACAGCAGGTTTTAAACAGGATTGATCACAGAGATTTATACGGGCTATAAATCCAGCCCAAAAAGCAGACGTTACAAGAGTGCAGAAGAAATGTAAATAATTTTTAAAGTGCTGCAATTTTAATTTACAAATTGCTGATGTATTTTTCTCCAAAAGCAAATTTCTTGAACTAAAGCATATCCTGCTCTGTTTCAGCCTGAAGTAAGGTTTTATGGCCTTGCTATAAACCAAACAGATTTATGACAGAAACCCTGTCGGATCAGAGAGAAGTCGAACCAACCAGGCACTGCTGCTGTGCTCTGCCTTCTGCTGGCACCTTACTCTCTTCACTGTAATTTGATCGATTCACCATCTTCAGCACACATCATTTCACATATTAAAAACTGTTGCAAACCAGTGTTTACAGACATCAGCAGTTTTAAGATCTATGTTACTTCAGTTCTGAACTCCTCGCGTACCTTGTGCCGTGATGCTTGACTTCAGCAGAGCAGCTATTTTTCATCTCGAAGAACCATAGCTCTTGTGCAGCTGGCATTGAGAATGATAAAGAAAATCTCTCTGCTACTACAAAGAAGAATACAACCAGTGTTGTTCTGTTAGTGCAGCGAGATGCCCAGCTCACAGTGTGATGATACGAAGCAGAGATGCGATGCACTTGGAAAAAGTACCCACCAAAGTGTTAAAGCACCTCAGAAAGTCAAAGTTAATGCTGTTTGTTTATTCCTGGGTAAGGAAACTGAGAAAAGGGGAGGTTACGAACTTACCAAGACCAAGTTAGCACTGGATTTGAGAAGAGATTCAGGTCTGCAGAGCTACCCCTGGCTCTAGCCAACAGATCACACCGTGGCAGTGATACACACAAACAGGAGCTTGCTTACCTGGGTCTTGTCCTGCAGTGTTTTTCAGGCAAACTTCACTCAGTGATTCTTTTACCCAAAATAACTCTAAGGAGGCAAGGACACAGTAATGTAAAAATAGCTGGAAAAACGTTGGGGGATGGGTGAGGGGAACCTACAGAGTAAGGAATAAAACAGGTTGAGTTATCCAGCTGCGTTTGCTGGGATACGAAGAGCGAAGCCAGGCTGGAGCTGGCAGAGTGGGAAGCTGTGGCTCAGTGGCCGTGGCTGCCCTGCAGAAGGCTCTTTTCAATAGTCTACAAATCCATCACGTGCCACAGAAAGTCTTTGAAAAATTCTACTAATCACCTCTGACTAATGAAAGTTAATTATTTTATTTGATGCAAGGAGATGTAACAGCTAGTTCAGTTAAACATAGCTTAGGGACAAAAAAAAGAAACATTTAAACAGTGAAAGAGCACTTGTAAAACAACAAAATGTTGTGCAAGAAAGTACAGAAACCTTACAGGTATCAGTGCTTCACCTTTCCTGGTGCATCAGGTAATACTGATAACTGAGTTCACAGCTGCCTCCTGCAAGCACACCTTGCATATCACAGGTGTAAGATTTTATAGAGAAGAAAGAAACAACTAAGGACAATCTCCTTACAAAAACCCTAGGAAATAGTGAAAGGACGAGAGTCTAAGATAGTGAGAAACTTCTCTTTGCTGAAGGAGAAAAGTGTAAAACTCAAAGGACGTTCTATAAAATGGCTCTGCCTGTGCTAAACGCCATTAAAACACTGAACACCAGACTGAGCCAGAGAAACTGCTCAGCAGATGACCAACACACAGCATCCCTGCTCACTGTGGTGGTCTTTGAGCAGGAGCTGTCTTCAGAAATCAAGACAGAGAGCCAGGAAGTACAGACAGGATCCCAGCACGTTCCAGACAAACAGATGGACAACTGTAAGCAGGAACACAATTAGCAGACATAAATCAGATACACTGGCCAAGATGTAATGCCAATCACATATCTCAAATCCATTAAGAGATCTTCAGAGTCCTCTGAAGCCAGTGGACAATGAGACCCAGGTGACGAGGAGTCCACCTGGAGGTCCACAAACAGTTTTGCAAGGTGTCTCTCAACAGACTTCCACAGATATGGTACCACGGGATAAAAGAGAAGATCCTCGGCTACAGAACCCATCTCAACATAGGAAATAAAGGCTAGGAGTGTAAATAAGAGCTAACCATCATCAGCTTCACGTTGCAAGCAGAATTCCACAGGAAAACGCCTCAATCTATTTTCTCTTCTGTACTCTTCGTTGGCATCTACCACCTCGACAGAGGCTACAGGGGCCAGGCTGCCTAAATAAACAGATAAATAACACCACATATTGTATCCAGTGAACACCAACTCGTACACCAACGCCCAGTTACAGGCTGCCTTGCTCACACCGTGCCAGGCAGCCACAGGGTCCAACAACAGACACTGCTGTCACAGCATCTCGCACAGATGGAGAGCGGGACTGGACCCTTTTGATCAGCCAAGGAAAGTCATCTCCACAGTTTGGCTTCTCAGCACAGGTTTAGCTCCTGTAGGAGATGCCTAGAGATACTGAAATCTGTCAGCGGCTTTCCACAGCTCAGACAACTGTTAAGGTAACACCAGATTTTAGGACATGAGATACTTCCCGAAGCACAGGGAAGGTGAAGGGAGTAGCACGTATTTTGCAAGGTACGAGGTTTTCGGACTGTGCGGATGTCACTTGGGCTCAGATCTGTTGAATCCAAACGTACAGCACGATGCAGGGCTGTTCACAGCAAATCAAAGGAAATTCTGAAGGGAACCATTTGGTGTGGCTGGGTTTAAGGCAAAAGCTTAGGTTAGGTTTCTGTTTTAACAAAAAAGGGAAAAGAAGTGAACAGATTTATAACCTATGAGGATATGATCCCCCCCATTGCACCCTTGCTGTAACCAAGCTGCACACAATGCCAAAACTGGACGATGTTACTGGTATTCAGTGGGACTGTTCATTTGTGTTGGACAAAATGGAGCATTTCCCACCACAGCACTGTTGGTATTTTTTTAATATGGCCATACATCCTTAGATGAGCATTACACAGACCACTAAAAAGCTGCTCCTTGTCACGCCACTGCAAATGATACTGCAGAGAAGGAGCAGCTATGCAGAAATGAGCAACAAAAGTAAGTGCAGAAAACCTGTACACAAAAAAATTACAAAAATAGGGACTGCTGCAGAGAAGGGTAAGTAAAAGAACTGTAGAAAATGCATACACTGCACTGATGCCCCATTTGCTATTCCACTTGCACTATAAAGACCGAGAGAGGTAAGAAAGAGGATGCTAAAATCATCACAATTCTGAGTGACAAACAACCTGGACAGGAAAACCAGTATGGAATAAGTAAGTAACTTAACAAAAACCAGACAGCAGCATCTAGTGCTTAGTGATGCTCTTCACTGGTAAATACCAAAGCACTTGACAAAGGAAGCAAGCACCATTATACTGGAACAGGATAAAAAGGGCAGAGCCCAAGCTTAAAATGCCCACTACACACAGGACCAGTGGACGCAGCCAAGCATTGAATATACGACAGCTTTATTCCAGTAAGTCCTTTTGCAGGCAAGAAAAGAAATAAATTTGCTCTTTCAGATGAGGCAACTTTGACACAGGGACTGGTACGACGTGCCACGAATCTCCAAATAAACCACAGCCCAGTTGCCTGGTCCCTGCAGAGCTGCATCACCAAAGCCTCGTAGTGGTCAGCAGCGTGAAAAAACACGTTAGGAAACAGCATCTACGCTAGAGCTTGGCCAACACTGCTGTTACACTGCTGAAACCATCTGTTTCTGGCACAGCTTGGCTTGTTCAATGGATTGCTGTACACAACACCACCAGAAATGACTTCTGCTGATGCAGTTCACAACTCCAGAGCAGCCAACCTGACTCAGTTTTGGACAAGGCTTTGGTGTCCTCTGTGCACGTACATTAAAAGGAAGGGGAAAAAAAGGTTAAATCTAGAATTTGCACTGGGGGAAGAAGAGGTGGCACAATCAAACATTAATGGATGTACATCTTCATAAACTTGGAACTGAAACTTTAAACACTATCAACTTAATCACTAAACCAGGCAGAAATCCTCATTAAGGGAGAAACAGTAACTCATTTTAAAGAACTTGCAAGTGAAATTAGTGCTATGAAATGCTGATTTCGGAGTATGCTATGCAGCATCTACAAGTTTTCATCATAAAATACCAGCGCTCTCAAGATGCATTTCCCTACGGCGTTTAAGAGTTCACAGAAAAAGCGAAAGCAGAACTAACAGTAGAGTGCACACAGCAGAGGTTATTACCTTCCACGAGAAACACATTTCCCCATTTGTTTTTTAAATTTGTCTTTCACCACTTAAAAAATGCAAAAACTATTATGTCCATAATGTACACAAGCGTTGAAGTGACACTTTCATTACACGTGCTGCTATTTCCTGGAGCTCACAGCTTTACGGATAGATGGGTGTCGTGGGTGAAGTACTTTATGCTTGTCCTCAGTGCAGAGGTGAGTCAGCCTGGTGAGATCCTGCCAGGACACGCTCAGCTCCGTGGCAGACACAGCTGGGAGACCTGCACACAGGGACGCTGAGTTTCTGCCATGCCCAATCTTTGTCCCCAGGTTGTACCATGTACAAAGGTGGTCATTTCTCCACACGCTGCAGGCTCCATGCATACACCATTCCCATTTCACAAACTGCCTTCCATGTCATCTATTCTATCAAGGCCAAACAATCCTGCACTTGTAGCAGCTTTTCAGTTCATAACACAACAAAATACTGGATCATATCTAAGTATCTACCAGCAACTGGCAGCACCTCATTTCCCCATCAGTACTGGAGGGGTAATTACCTCAGCGTCTGGAAGTCTTCAGACCAGAAATCAGTTTTTATTCCTTCCCTCTAAGCATCTGTTGAAGAAGCAGCTCTTGAGCTTCACACAAAGCTTGAATGAAACGCTGCTGGTACCAGGATGGCCAGGGCTGCAGACCCGGCTTGTCTGCCCCAGGGGGACAGTCACTCTTCAGAGCTCTTACATATTGAGGAACACAGTGCACCACCTCCCTGTCCCCATCACTGTGCAAATCCTTTCCACCCGCGATAAATTCACAGCTGAATCTGTGAATCTGGCCTGTGCTCCTTCACAAAGCACTGATTAGCACTGTGTGCAACTCAGCCCTGCTTCAGCACACGGTGATGCCCGTCTGAAGGCACGAGACCATGAGATCCATTCACTTCCAGTTCGTTTTGTGGACGTGGTACCAGAGAATGAAAATCCCTGGCTGCTGAAACAAGAGGTGGCAATAAGTGCAATTAGCAGACACTCAGCAACAGAACTGGAACCAGATTACATTTGCTTCTCTGTGATCAATAATGGAGACCAGCTTTTATGGGGGAAAAGCAATCAATAAAAAAGAAAACAAAAAGCAGGAGCCTGAGATGCACTATCTCTGATTGTATTTGTAAAATACTTCTGAGCAGTCTATGATCTCTACTTATGCTGAGATGACAGCATTTCACGGTGATATTCACATAAATATAAAGAGATTTGGCAGGCACAGACCAATGAAACACTGATTGCCTCATCACTGCTCAGGCTGCTTTCTCCGCTGATTTTTGTGGGAATCTCAATTTTCAGTCTGGTACGGAAGTGTAGCTCGGAGTCAGCCATTTGTGTAAACGTCTCAGCAAAACAGTGTTCTCAGATGTGTACAGCGTTTCACAGACAGTTCAGAAATGAAATGAAGTGCAGAAACATGAGAGAGTATGTGAATATAACCCTACTGTTAACTTCCCGTTTCTTCAGTTCAGTAACAGCAACGCATTTCAACATCTGATCCCAAAAGAGCTGAAAAACTGAAATGAAACAACTTCTCTCTTTTATCATTCACGACTGCTCTAAACAACGCCTATGAAAACCACTGCAAGCCCTGGCACTGCAGTCACACTGCACAGGGTGCAGACGTGAATGCACACAATTCTGCACCTATGGGCATGCTTGGTTCACAAACCTCTCTCTGTAGACTCACAAAATGCTGACATTGCATTCTGCTCTAGAAGTTTCTATGCAAAGAAACATCAAGAAACTGTCTGGCTTGTTTGCTGAATCCCATCAAAAGATCATCTGTGCACAACAGAGGAAGCATCTTTACTTTTGGCCTGAAAGACACCAAATGGTTTGTGAGCAAGAACGACCTGGCCGGTTCCAGAGCCCAGATCCCAAACTGAGTTTGCAGGGCTCTTCTCTGCTTGTTTTCAGACTATACCTATTCAAGAAATAGAAGTTATCACTGCACAGAAAATACTGTCTCAGAAGTGCAGCACAGACAACTTCATGGTGACTGAGAACCATCTTTCAACTCCTCACTCCGTGCATATAAAACTGTTAGAAATACCCAAAGCACAGCTTGCTGCAGGCCAGTCAAACTGTTGTTCTCACTTCAGTTTAATCACCTTCACAGGCACACTTACCGAGTGCTTCTATTCATAAATTGCATTTTAATAACCCACCTAATTGCTTCCTTTTCCCCAAGCAGGTAGGCTTTTAAAAGGACAGCATCTCTGGTATCTTCTGCTACTTGCAAAACCCAGCTGTTGCTGTTTCTATCTATCCCTTCCTGCAAACGGTGGCTGAAAGAGGGAGGCCAAAATTAAGTAAGGCCTGAAGAGTCTGCGTAGGTGTAACTGCAACTGAAGTGAGGTACAAGGCTCTACTGACTTCGCTTCAGCCACTTGTTACAGTGTGACTTGCCTATAAAATAACTATCTGATCAAAAATATCCATTGCGACTGAAGGAGTATCAAAGGCTGGATTAAAACACGAAGGCTAAGCAAATCCTCTAAGAAATTCTGCAGGATTCATTTCTGCAGCGTCTCTACACATTTCTATAGTGTCTGTGTTTCTGTATGGGCTGTCTACAAGATCTTAGTTGATTGTTGCACTGGAAATAGCTGAGGGGGAAAAAAAGAGAGAAAAAAAAGGTTTTCTCATTTTCAGAAAAGTCACCATTGTATCAGATTTTGGATATGAAGTTACCACTTATGAAGGCTGCTATCCAAAAAACAAGGCCAAAGCCCAAGACGTTGTGAAGAGATGCAGAGGGCCAGCACTAGGAACGCCGCTCTGACCCCTTCAGCTCCCCCCTCTCTGGGGGAGGCACCTGCAGCAACCACAGCTTTCATCTTTCACGTCAAACCGTGCTGCTGTTGGCAGGGGATACCCCTGCATCAGCTACACAAAACCTCATCAGCAAACTGAGAAGAGATCTCAAGTATCACTGATCACAGAGTATCAGTCTGCAGAACTGTGAGGTCAGTGATGTAGGAATGCCTCTGTTTTAAATACAGATTAATTCCTATTCCTGGTGTTTAGCACACGCTACTGAAA
>NW_010186331.1:7000-24007 GCF_000695765.1 Mesitornis unicolor | reverse complement strand
GCTGTTCACCAAAAAGCACAACAGCAAGTTCCCAGTACCACAACTTCATCATGAGGCAGAGGTGTAGCAGGCGTTTACCTCCTGATAATGGCTCATCTTGTACCTTTATCCTCTCCAGGCCTAGAAGATGCATGGAGAAAACCCCCAGGTTTTAATACTCGAGAGATGCTCTACCCCGCTGATGTTCCTGTTCTCTGCCACCAGACCTCCCAGTCAGTGCCTGCACGCAGCGCGCTGACAGGGTCACTGCCCCTAACCCAGGCCGTGATCCCACCGTCCATCTGAAAGAGAGGGGAAAAGGACAACACAAATGTTTAAGCACTCCAATTTACATGTTCTGTGCAGGATGAAAACGCTCCATACCATTTATATTGGCTTGGATATTATGTGTGATTACAAATAACTGCTATTAACTTTTAGAGGTACGTATGTAGCATTCACACCATCTATGCATCGTGAAAGCTTTATTATGATTAAGCTACAGAGCCAGTTCCCAAAGCAAACTGCAAAAGCTTCCCCTTGCTGACAGACTTGCTTCTATACATGCACAAATTTGCTCTTCACTAATACCAGTGCATTATACAGACAAACCTCTTTTAGCATACACTCATCAGTAAATGTCCAGGAAGAACAAATCAATATGCCAAAACACAACCTACAGAACCTAAAATAAAAAAGAAAGCTTATTTTCCAAGGGTTCAGAAACCACAGCATACAGTAATGTAATTTAACAGTGTTCATCCTGATGCCAGAGTTGCACTTCTGTGCAGAAATCCAGTGCACTGAAAATCCATCTCAGATGGAGTGAAAACACAGCACCTAGGAAGGGTTCCTCTTGGACATGGTGAAATCATAGTTTCACTATTTTTGGCCTTTTTGGAAGTAGATTCAGTGAGGTCATCATGTATTTTTGTTTCACTTTCACGAACTCGTAGAATCGGAGACTCAAAAGCGCCTAAGGTGAAAGGACCGATCTGAGGGTTGTATTGAACAGGGAAGGAAAAAGAATAAGGATTAAAAAAAAAATCAATATATTCCATTTTTATTTTTGTGAAGAAAGCTTTCAACACGTCCTGCCAAAGTCTGCAAAGTGACTTAAGTTTCTGTTGATAAAATGACATCTCAAATAACGTCCTCCACCACGTCTGCTTCTTTAGTGACAGGTGGACTACTTCTGAGACTTACTGTGAAGTAGGGGGGAAAGAATTTGCCCATTTAGAGTCAACCTCAGAAAATCTTATACTGTGTTCAGTTCCCTCCTCTTTTTAAAGTTTAACCAGAAAGAAAAATTCCTCAGAAAAGCCTTAAAATATCACAGAATACGAGGTTGGGAGGGACCACAAGGATCATCCAGTCCAACCTCAATGTCCATGCTGAAAATGTCTATGTTTAAAACAAGACAAAGTAAAAGAAAAGTCTAACAAATGGTTTTATTGCCAGACTTTCCAGAAAAAAGGGCAGAAGACTCCAAAAGACCCTTGAGGAGTGAGATCTCAGCGCCGTTTTTACTACAGCCAGAACACCCATACAGAGCACGCAGTGACACCAATGACTCCAAAGCAGCAGTGGATGCAATCTTCTTGCTCGCTCCAATTCAGAAGACATGTTTCATGTGCTTGATTCCGTATGTTTTGAAGAAAACCATGATGATCAATGCCCAGAGTCCCAAAATAAATCCCCCTGGAGGATGCCAGTCCTTCTGTTTTGGTTTCTGGAAAGAAAAAAAGAAAAAAAAACACAAAGAGAAAACCAAAGAATTCCTCATTAGTTCTGACATTGAACAGGCACCGTGTTCATCAAGTGCCAAACCAAATAATCCTTGCAGCAGAGATACCAAGCAGCTGCTTTTCCTCATAAGGGAGGAGCATCTTTCTCCTGGATGGGGTGGAAAGGCTGCTGGGAGGGAGCTGCCACTCAAGCGGGGAGGTCAAGCACCACAAAAAGGCCACTGGAACCGTGCCCGAGCCACCACTTTGACAGCGCACATGGGTGCTGGGGGACGTGTTCGGACTCATTTGTTTGGACAGTGTTTCCCTATCTGCTCTCATATTGGTACACGAGAAAAATGCTGCCAGTATGAAAAGCAGCTCCTGCATGTGAAAACGTGAGAGAAAAGGCAGTGCTGGTTTTCCACACCTCCTGTGTTTTCTACAGCTCTTTCTGTGCTCTGAACTATGTGAACAAACAGGTATCTAACCACACGAGGAGCCAAGATTCATTATTACAGGAATATCCTAAAACAAAATAGGATTGTTTTTAATGCCACAGTTCCCAGGGGTCTCATTGAGTCTAACTGCCTTTCTTTAATGCAGAAATATCTTCTGCAATTCAAATACCTGTCCCTTCAACAATTTTTTCATCTTCAGTAAAAAGCAACACGCTGCAATTTGTTAAGGCCTTTTCTATCTCACACTTAGCAGCTCTTGCTTTCTACAGTCCATTTCTCACCGAGTATGAAGTATCTATATTTATTTTTAAATAAGAGAAAGGGAACAGACAAGTTTTGTCTTGTTGTAGTGCTATGTGCCCCAAGATCTGTGTCTGAGGCTCAGAATAAGGTGAAGCTGTATGAATGCTAAGATTATCATGACAAATATCAGCATCACAGTGTTTAGAAGTGTAACTCGGTCCCTTACGCCTGTGCCTACTCCTGCCCTCAGCAGGTGCGTGTTACCCATCTTCTAGGCAGACAGAGGTGATTTACTGTTACAATAATAAATACTGAAGCGCTTGCTGAGCTTTTTATTCCTGCCTTGAAAGATCTGCACTGTTCTGTCCTTGTTCAGAAGGAGACACAAGGGGCACAGAGAGTATTTTGGTTTTGTTGCATTTAAGTCAAATTTAAGATTCTCTTTCTGCCACGTTCACCAGGACAAAAGACAGCACCTCTTCAGTGTCTGTGCAGGGAAGCTCAGTGATCCCCTCTGCAGGTACCAGGTGGCTGCTGAACTTTAAGGCAATGAGGAACAATTTGCAGCATCTGTTCTTCCAAAACAGCTTTCCTATCAACAAGGAAACCATTTCTGTGGATTCTCAGCTCCCATTTTCTAAGCCACGCAGTTTTAGCTTCAGAATTTTTCTTGAAGCACCACATTGGCAATTAAAAAGTATAAAAAACAGCCGTGCCACCTAAGACACCCGAAGAACCTGGCGCTCTGAAATATTAATGACTTTATTCTGACACTGGAACCACAGAGCCAGCATTACCCTTTACACCCACAACAACAGGCCCAGAGAGGCGAGCAGAGGTGGTGTCTCCACACACAAACCACTGATCCTGAGGAGCGCTCACCAGCCGCAGCGCGTTGATGCTGCTGGGATCTGCCACCTCGCTGACACTCGCAACCTCCCATCTGCACAGAACATCAGAAATCAGCTCGGCGTGTTCAAAAAGCTGCCAGCACACCCCGCTGCTGAAAGGAACAGCACCAACACCTCTGCACACAAAGGAACCTTCTCGTTTAAATCCTCCTAATTAACCCCTACCTCCGTATGCATATTGCAGCGCCCGTTTCATCAATCTCTTTGTACCATCAATCTTTCCTTTCTTGGATCTCAGACAAATTCCTTACCACAAAGTGGCACCTGACCCTTCTAGACAAATGACTTCAATTTGCAGTCGGTGACACTAAAAGCCTCTCTCTCCTATTTTGTAGAGAACACGTAATTTAATTTCTTTAAAGAATTTATATGAATAAATATTTATAAGGTGATCTATGAGTATGGTTTTACATTTTGTCATGCCGTGTACTGAAGCCTCCCTGGAATTCTGCAAGGAAACAGAGGCCGGTGCAGCAGTGGATGGGAAATCAAGGACATTCAGACAGTCAGCTCAAAGCCATGGGATGCATAAATGTGGAGGATTGAAAACATGACCAAAATTACATGAGACAACACAAGAGCTACATACTTAGTCATCTTAAAAATAAATTATCTTAATGAGAAAGACTTACAGACCCAGAAATTGAAATCCGCACATAAATATTTAACCACAATAAAAGAGCAAAGAGATGCAACTCTATAGTACATCTGTAAGTCAATAGTGAGGTTAATTGAGCACAAAATTATATTGAAATATGCCAGTATTTTCCACTAGGGGCATACAGACATCAAACCCTCATGAATACCTAAAGTGGGATTACACAGATTTACGTTTAAACCTACAGCGTGTATCTGCAAGACCTGAAATACAAACTTTCCTTTAACTTGATCAGAGATTGCCAGGAAAGTTGATCACTGAATTAAATATGTAATAGGTTTTGAATTCACAAGTTCCTCCTTCTAAAATAATGACAAATATAACACAGAAAACTTCAATAGCAAATCTCTGTCCAGCTGGGCACGTCAGCCAAGCAGCAAACAGCACTGAAGTTCCTTTGCAAAAAGCCCCGTTTAGCTCCTGTGAATCACACCCATCTACGTGTGAGGTGGAGCTGCTGCTTGGGTCAGTTATGTCAGCAATAGGGGAGCATCTCCCTTATGAGGAGCAGCTGAGGGAGCTGGGTCTCTTTAGTTTGCAGAAGAGGAGACTGAGGGGAGACCTCATTCATGTTTATAAATATTTAAAGGGTGAGTGTCACGAGGATGGAGCCAGGCTCTTCTCGGTGACAAACAATGATAGGACAAGGGGTAACGGACACAAGCTGGAACACAGGAGGTTCCACTTCAATTGGAGAAGAAACTTCTTCTCAGTGAGGGTGACAGAGCCCTGGCCCAGGCTGCCCAGAGAGGTTGTGGAGTCTCCTTCTCTGCAGACATTCAAAACCCGCCTGGACGCCTTCCTGTGCAACCTCATCTGGGTGTTCCTGCTCCGGCAGGGGGATTGGACTGGATGAGCTTTTGAGGTCCCTTCCAATCCCTAACGTTCTGTGAGCAAATTGCGCTTGGGCCATGGGCTGGCAGAGAGCTCTCAGGTGGCACCGGGGCAAGAGCAGAGCCAACAACTCAGCAGTGTCACTGCCACAACCCCCACCGTGTCCCTGTGCCAGCCAGGAAGCGCGGCACAGCCCCACACCACGAAGCCAGAGGCCAAGATCTTTGTGTATCCACATACTGGAAAAAGGTATAAAAAGACATAAAAAAATATATTAAAAAATATAAAAAGGTATAAAAAGACCTGTTTCTATGCTTATGGCAGTTTGGCCATAAGAATCCCTAGATGAACCGTCCCTTTGTATCAGTTTCAGGATTGATCAGAAAGCATTAGTGAATGTAAAGTTTTTCTCAGATTCCTAAAAAAAAATTCAGTATTTATCCTATGAACATTGCCTAGTTCAGGGTCTTATTCCAGCAAATTTCTGTGAAACACAGGCAAGTTTTGGAAGTGAGGCGTTTTCCCACTTGCAGGAAAATGCTAAATGGACAAAAAAAGTAAAGTGTTGCAGTATTCTAATTTGCAATTAATTATGTATCTTTATTATGCCAAAATTGATGAAAGAATATGTACTATTAAAAGACCTCAGATTGGCTGGAGTACTTACAAATTATGCTTAACTTTCTCATATTTGGGACTGATCCAGAGGAGCAGAGGCCACAGCTCTTTTGGCTGAAGTTACTCTGAATTTCCTAGTTGAGGTACCCACATAAGAACCTTATACCAGAGGTATGAGGAGAGGAGCCAGGCTCTGCTCTGGGATGTCCAATGCCAGGACAAGGGGCAATGGTCCCAAGCTGGAGCACAGGAGGTTCAAGCTGAAGATGAGGAGAAACTTTGTCAGTGTGAGGGTTCTGGAGCATGGCCCAGGCTGCCCAGAGAGGTTGTGGAGTGTCCTTGTGTGGAGACACCCAAAGCCCTGGCCGTGTTCCTGTGTGACTGCTCTGGTGATCCTGCTGTGGCAGGGGTTGCACTGGATCAGCTTTGCAGGGCCCTTCCAGCTCCTCACATTCTGGGACACCAAGTGCTGCTCCTGTAACGGACAGTTTTAGGTTTTGTGATTTATGCCACAGTGCAACCCCATTATAAACGCCCTCTTTGTCCCCACAGTAATAGCTGGAACACACAGGTGAAATGCACATATACAATGGTACAATGCGTCATGAACAAACACATTTAGCAGCTTAAGGGCCGGTCATTAGCGAATTGCTGGAGATCCCAAATTAAAAAGACAGGTAGCTAAGCAACCGCAAGCTTCCTCCTGCGAACACTTTTCTGTCATACGCGCTCTGGTTCTGGTAGACTCATTATCCTGTGGAACTTAAAAACAGTTAACAGGGAGTTGCTCAAGTACTGTAATTAAGGAGAGGATAAAACGGAGTATTTTCTAACTGGATGGGTCTGTAGGGACCCAAATGGAAAGTATCCAAGACTTTCAATGAAGGTGTTTCATAAAACATGCAATACTTGTTACTCCAATTAAAAGGAGTTTTATGAAAAAAAAATAACAAAAAAAGTATTAAAGCTGAAGTGGTAATTAGTTTAAGAATGGTTTAATGTTACACCAGAACAGAAAAAAGATTTAAAACATTATGGATTAGCATTTAATGTGGAAAACACTGCGTCAAGTATCATTATAATCCACCCTACAGTCCTCTTCCAACACAACTCCCTTTGCATAATGTCCTCAATAAGGACAAAAATGTTGGTGCAGAAAGCTTTGGGTTAAACTCAGAACCCACATGGGGTGGTAGCGGCAGAGGAGGCAGTGCACACAGCATTACAGTCAGGAAAGCTGTAGGAAATGGAAATGGGGTAGATAAATTCTTCAGTCTCCTCCAGCATCTGATTCCAGACAGGGCTTTAAGGGGGCAAAACCTTAAAAATGACCGTGCACACACTGCTGCTGTGGGGATGTTCTCCCCAGCGCGAGGCAGAGGGTGCGTGTTTGTACCCCCAGTGCAAAACATCCCGACGTAACTCCACAAAACACAACATTAGAAGTGCCGTACTCCAACGAGTCCATTAAAGTCACCGCTGTCGTATTTGTAATTAATCTCTGCTTAATTCTCTCGGGAGTTTCAGTGCAGAGTGCCCAGGCCCAGTTTTGGCTGTTTTATTGCAGCACACATGGTATAAAACATCACCCCAGAGCCTGGGGCTGCCCGGAGCTGCAGCGCAGGGTCATCCTGTGCACCCCTCTGTGCACCCCTCCAGCCCTGGGGGGCAGCAAACCCTCGCAGGGACGTCAGGACACGCTGGCTGCTTGTCTGGGCTCTGCTCATCGTCATTCCTAGATCATTTGGGTGAATTTTACATATTTTGGGGTATACATATCCAAGTTTTCTTCTTGGTTATGCTCCATTGAAATGAACAGTTTTATTTCTTCCGCTGCAATACTTAAGGTTTTCTTTCTTGTTTCTCAAGACATCTAATTGTATGTTAGAAAAAACCCCACTGATCTCAAGCTGAAGGACAAGGAAACTCCTCAGAAATGCTGCGCAGCCCGCCGTGCCAATGCCATGCTATGTGTTTCCTAGAGCCACTCCATAACAATTCCTGTTTACTTGCCATTTAAAATCTCAAACTGGGTAATCCTCTCAATTCTTATGACAAAGCATACAACAAAGTTTAATTTCAGAATGAATTTACAGGTATCGCAAGCAAATCACAGCAGCAAGTACGGCCTCAAAGCTTCGAGGGGAAGAACGCACTCCCAATTTGTCAGCTACAGTTTTGATTGGGGTCCTGGCAGGGGGCTGAGGGAAATCAAATAATTCCAGCCATCCAGTAACAGTTTAATCCTCTTTTGTGCCCACAGCAAGATTAAAGTCATAAGAGAGCTCCAACATAAATGGTGCCTGTTAATCTGCAAAACAATTTAAAGCACTTCTGTCTAATCTCCCAGTCTGTGTTTATTAACCACAGTGCCATGATTACTGCTATCTCCAATATTAATAAAGTAATGAAGAAAGTTCACTCGTCAACAACAAAAACTCACGAAGGCTACAGGAAAGAACAGTGGCTAAACTACATTAACACATCAATGCCAACAACTGCATTTTAAATATTTACTTTGAAAACTGTGTAATCACCATAATTTAAACTACAATACCGCTACGATAGCTTTTGTGTTTCATTTTGTAGAGGAGCTTTTTAGAAATGCACTTCTACTTCAAAAATGGCTGCTCACTTATTCTTCGCTCTCAGTGTTATCTCTTAGCATTACACAGCACTTTAAAGTGCTTTTAGTGGTTTAACAATTCTTCATTAATCTTCCAACCGGTGACACAACACATAATACATTTCTTCTCATCCAAGGGAGCTTTCCCAGCACCTGGGACCCAAGTGCGGTTTAAATCCCAGACAAGTGAGCGCTCAGATGAACAAAGCCCGCCCAGCAAACACAACAGAGGTTGGACCTGGGGGGCTTCAAACCACAAAGTGTGATTTGTTAGTAGGGCAGAGAGGTTCTCCTGCCCCTCTGCTCTGCCCTGCTCACACCACAGCTGCAATCTTGTGTCCAGTGCTGGGCCCTCAGCTCAAGAAGGACAGGAACTGCTTGAAAGAGTCCAGCAGGGCCACAAAGATGCTGGAGGGAGTGGAGCATCTCCTGCTGAGGAGCAGCTGAGGGAGCTGGGGCTCTTGAGCTTGGAGCAGAGGAGACTGAGGGGTGCCCTCATTCCTGGGGATCCATTGGGAAAGGGCAGTGTCAGGAGGAAGGAGCCAGGCTCTGCTCTGGGATTTACACTGCCAGGACAAGGGGCAATGGTCCCAAGCTGGAGCACAGGAGGTTCAAGCTGAAGAGGAGGAGAAACTTTGTGAGTGTGAGGGTTATGGAGCATGGCCCAGGCTGCCCAGAGAGGTTGTGGAGTGTCCTTGTGTGGAGACACCCAAAGCCCTGGCCGTGTTCCTGTGTGACTGCTCTGGTGATCCTGCTGTGGCAGGGGTTGCACTGGATCAGCTTTCCAGGGCCCTTCAACTCCTCACATTCTGGGACTCTGATTTGCTGCATGCAAAGCTGACAAACGCGGCTCAGTGCTGGCAGCAGTAACCACCCACATCCCCCACAGCTTCCAGGACCCGGCACAGCAGAGCTCTCGTCTCTGCCAAGGGTCAGGGGCTGTGTCTGTACCTGCTCAGATACCAGGGGTTACGTTATGGCCCTCAAGAGCACATGTACAACTAAGGGTAGAGATTAAAGTCACAAGGTAAAGATGTATATAAAAAAAAAAGCCCAACTACATCTATTTAAGGTATATTAAGCAAACTGTGTTACAAATATACATATTAATCAAATGCATACTCTTATATGAAGCCGCAATCATGATTTTTAACAAAAGTGCACCTAAATCCACAGCAAATACATGACTTACATTTGCAAACACACAGCTTCACGCCAACTGAAGCATGCAGAAATAGGAGACGAGCAGCTTGATTCAGTAGACTTGGTATTCAAAACTTGGCCACTGCTACTCTGAGAAACATCCTTCTTTTTTAATGTTTACATTTAATTCATGTAAACGAGAGGAGGATTATTAGCAAAAACAAGACTGAAGGCATTCAGCACGCAGTGCCATGCCACAGACATAAAGATAAACGTCTTGAGGTCCTTACACAAGAGGGAGTCAGCAAACGGCAAAAATACACGCTAGCAAGGCAGGCCTGAGTGGAGAGGACCTCCAAAAACAATCGGATACAACAGAAACCCACTTGCTGCTGCTCCCACTTGGGGTTACGCCGGCAGAAACAACAGCTGCGAAGAGCAAAGGAGGTGAACAGGGCGTGCAGGGGCTGCCAGAGGGACAAAGGTGTTCTGTAGTCACAAGATTCGGAAGGAGCACAGCGCTCCCGCTTCCTCCTTGGAAACCTAACTTGGATTTCCCGTGGCGCCTCTCTGGACCACACGGTGAGTCCACTTAAATGCTTCTAAATCAAGATGATGTGAGGCAGGTTTTTTTCCCTTCATGTCATAAAATTAATTGTATGCCTTAGAACTGCCATTATGAAGTCTAATTTTGATCATTCAAATTCAAACGAAGTGCTGTTTATATAGAGAAACCATGATGTTCATAAATTATTATGCTATTCCTCTCAAAGCAGTAGTGACGCTTCTAACCACACATTTTTTCTGGCTATCCCATGAGTATCTACTCATTTATTTCCAGGTGGCAGGCTGTATTAACAACAGATGTTAGACAACATTAGATCTTCTACTCAATATGCCATATTGAGCACGAAATCTAATCAAACCTCTCAACAGCTACATTTTAAGAAACCAGAATTCAAATAAATATTCCTTATTCATGTGCTTTTTACTGCTCATTTTTTAAACGGGCACAACTATAATTTAAAGTGTTCTCCTTTGCCCTGAGCTGTGTGCTATATTATACATGTGTGCAGTACAGCTCCTCATTTTCCAGCTCCAGCTCGCACGACTCAAAACAGCGCTGCATTGAAGAGGCAGGCGTGAACAAATGGATGGAGGGGGCAAGCAAAGGCTCAGGCAAAAGGTGCCTGCACGTTTATACGAGCAAGGTCAAATACGGCTGTGTTTTCATTGCAAAACATTTTCATTTTCAGTGAGAAACCAGTGTATTACAGTGATAGATCGGTTTGCTCTCCACCACCACCCAGCCTTTAAAGGCCACGGTTGTATTCAGTGGCTTTGCAGTCGTGTGCCAGCCAAGCTTTCTCACCCAAGTTGATTTTTCCTGCTCACAGACTATGTACAACAAGCAAAAGGGAAAAGGACTATTCTGAAATATCAGCCTCAGACTTTTGGCTACTCGAGCTGCTACACAACCTCAGAAACAAATCATAACACAGGGGACACAGCACTAATACAGACACTTATTTAGTGGTTGCACATAATGACACCAGAAAGCCGTTTCTGTTACGCTTGGTATGTCAAAGGACAAGGAGTTTTTGTAAGCAGCTGCCATTGGGAAAGAATGGCAGATTTATGGTATCATAAATCATAAATGGGTCACTGTTCCCACACGACATTTGCATGACACAAGGTTCATCAGTTGAGTGCTACATGGGGCTCAAAAAAAGCCATCTTCCTGGAAAATCATTGAATCACTCAGGTTGGAAAAGAGCTTTAAGATCATTAAGTCCAACCATTAACCTAGAACTGCTAACTCCACTGCTAAACCACGTCCCTAAGCACCACATCTACCCATCTTTTAAATACCTCCAGTCATGGTGACTCCACCAATTCCTGGGCAGCTCGTTCCAATGTCAGATAACCCTTTCAGTGAAGGGATTTTTCTTAATATCCAATCTAAACCTTCCCAGGTGCAACTTGAGGCCATTTCCCTTGTCCTATCACTTGTTACTTGGGGGAAGGTACCAACACCCACCTTGCTCCACCCTCCTTTCCGGGAGTTGTAGAGGGCAATAAGGTCTCCCCTGAGCCTCCTTTTCTCCAGACTAAACAACCTCAGCTACCTCAGCCTCTCCTCATAATTCTTGTGCTCCAGATCCTTCACCAGCTCTGTTGCCCTTCTCTGGACACACTCCAGTCCCTCAATGTCCTTCTTGTAGTGAGGGGCCCAAAACTGACCCCAGGATTTGAGGTGCAGCCTCACCAGTGCTGAGCACAGGGGCACAACCCTTGGTCAGTCATGTATTTGTAGATGGTCTTTGGTGTTAAGCCCTCCCTCCTGACCACTCACTAACTCAGTGAGCCCAAAGCTGAATCACAACCTCACGCAAAGAATTTGGGCAGGAACAACGACGTGGGATGCCGCCTTGTCAGTCCAACAGCATGAACACAACTGCTCCATTACTGGAGCCTTCATTCATTTACCCCCTCCATTCATTCCTCAAATGGAAATGATTTCATCAAATTTCAACCCTCTGAATTATTTAGGAAAACAATTCTAGACAGAGCACTGGAGAGCAGCCTGCCAATATCCCTATCTCTGGCCATTCATCAGGCCTGTCAGGAGCTTGTGTGTTACACTGCCGCGCTCCTCACAGCACGCTGCTGAAGGGTAAACAAAATATAATTAACTGAACACAAAAAAATCACCAGTAACACCTCACTAAGTTTACACGGTTAAGTGGGATAAATGTGTGAGTGTATTTGGAGCTAACAGTGCCTTCACCTGAGGAGAAGCGTTCAGAAAGGTATCTGCCATCCTAGCACTGCAAAATACGTCAAGCTAAGACTGAAAACATTAATACTTTTTATCAATGTGAGCTTATTGGTAACTGCTACTTTTCACACTGCAAAAGCTCAGAAGAAACACACCAGATAGAAGAAAAAACCCGAGCAAAATGGTTACTGCTCATTTTACTACTCACTGAAATAGCACTTAAATAAACACTGTCTATCAGAGAAGCCTTCATGTGTAAACAATAAAGAAGTAATGATTAATAAAAACTGTACAAGGTTATGTGAGAAATGAAAGCGTTACAGAACACTGAACTGACACCAGAAAACGGAATTAAATCTTGCATCTTGGACAACCTACTATAACATACTTCAGTAATCTGCTTTATACAGAAAGGGTCCTGATCCTGCATATATTTAGTGACAGATAACACAACCTAAGTCAAGAATTTCGTCTTGCACTCAAATTACACTCACACAGACACACTAACGTTGTGTTCCTGCCCAGTGCAATCAGTATCAAGCAATAAATTAAGGAATAAAGACCAATAAACACTTTGCCCTCTGCCTAAGGATCCAACAGCATCTCCTCTCTTTTCCCTCTGCTCCGCACACATCCATGCATGCACTTGGCTTTCTGATTGCTGGCATTATCATTGCAGGGACACAAACACAAACCACCAGAAACCTGTAAACTGGAGATTAATTTAACAGCCAGAGCAGATGCTGACCCTCCTGTCCACGCCCCATCTCCGTGTTCATTCCCGTTCACAGCTTTCTGGGAGAGAAGGAAGAGCTGAGGAAGAATCCATCCACTCTGAGGTCCCAGTGAAGAGAAAGCAAAAGTGGGTCCTGACAGAAGCCATTGGGCAGTGTCACAGAAAGTGATAAAGCAGAACATGCCTCATTCCTGTATTAGAGCAGATCTCTGTCTTTTCTCCAGTTTCTATTGCAGCCAAAGCCAGAAAAACTCTGACCAAGTTGGGCATAATTTTGGGGTTCTCAAAGGCAGCTTTCATAGCCCAAAGAGGCTTCACCAGAAAAATGAGCTGAAAGGTAGAGATGCCCTTTCTCTGTAGATAGAGTAGAGCATCTCCCTTATGAGGAGCGGCTGAGGGAGCTGGGGCTCTTGAGCTTGGAGCAGAGGAGACTGAGGGGTGCCCTCATTCCTGGGGATCCATTGGGAAAGGGCAATGTCAGGAGGAAGGAGCCAGGCTCTGCTCTGGGATGGCCAATGGCAGGACAAGGGGCAATGGTCCCAAGTTGGAGCACAGGAGGTTCAAGCTGAAGAGGAGGAGAAACTTTGTGAGTGAGGGTTCTGGAGCATGGCCCAGGCTGCCCAGAGAGGTTGTGGAGTGTCCTTGTGTGGAGACACCCAAAGCCCTGGCCGTGTTCCTGTGTGACTGCTCTGGTGATCCTGCTGTGGCAGGGGTTGCACTGGATCAGCTTTGCAGGGCCCTTCCAGCTCCTCACATTCTGGGATTCTGTGATAAAGACAAAAGTCGTTCCCAACCGGTGGCCACACAGGACCATTGCTTCCTCCACATTTGCCAGTCAGTCTCATTCCAAATCAAAGCGCATTCCACTAAAGATTCCTCCTATGGACCAGCAAAACTGATGCCCAAAATGAAAGCAACTCTGGAAGAGAACTTCTTCTGTAAAATACCGCATTTACTAATAGAAAAAGTGATTTAATTTACCATTAAAAGTTTTGCTAAATCAGTTTTCCTTTAATTAGGGAAGTCCTAAAACTTGTTTTAGAATGAGCATAATTTTTTTAACTACTATCCTGGCACTTTATAGGCCGTTGTGATATAGACAAGATTTATAATTTTTTAATTCAATAAGAATTAACGAAATAAATGTAGCAGTAGCTCTTCATTCCATGATATTTTCAGCTTTTAATTTACATTAAAAGGCAATGAATAAAGTTATTAAGAAACATTTTTTTGTAATGCAGACTTTTACTGCTACTGTTTACTATAATAATAATGAAGATAATAGTTTCCACAACCCCAAAATTCTACTGCTAGGAATTACGCTTTCTCACTAAGGGTTTTTGTGGTTTAATTGTCTTCATCTAATATTGATATTTGGCACTTGGATGTAATTAAGAATCGGGGAACCATTCTTAGAATACTATTGCAATCCATTAGGCAAATTTTCTCACTATGATAGGGAAATTTTCATCTACTTAATTAGCACACCTACCACTTCTGAGCCTAAGTGCACCTAAGCTGTGCTTTATGACGGCCCAAGGAAAAAAAAAGGAAACCACAACACATCAATTATGCCTCCACTCAATTGTACAACTATTTTAAAATGTGTGAACAGTTAAGACAAAATTGAAAAATTACCATAATAGGCTTTTGACACTTCCCTGCTTAAGCAAAAATTAATTCTAACTCCCTGTTTTTATGCAAAGCCTTTATAATTTCTCTAATCTCAAGTTCCCATGAGAGAGAACACAATACTTTCAAGTACAAGAGTGTGAGGCTTGGCATCTTCTCTTTTTAGCTATGCAGTTTATTTGATGGAAGTCTAAACCGCTAAGCCTCCCTTTGTGCCTAATATAAGCCTTCCTCAGTGGAAATACAAGTTAATTTAAGTAAAATGAAGTTTAAGGAAGAATGCATTCCTCCTGCACAGAAAGCTTCACTAATGCAAAGCTTTTTTAAACGCAGCATCTGCCTCCTGAATAGAACCCGTAATAAAAATAAGCTAAAAAGCAGCAAAATTTTTAAAAGGTACTTTTACAGGTGAAACATCATAAATACAGGAACAGTCCAATGGAGTAACTCATTTAACATTTCACTGTGTGTTTCTCAGTTTCACCTTGCACCACGCATGAAGACGCTCTACCAGTGTAAGGAATTAGCATTTCTTAGCATACCACATTAAGCACCTTTTGTTTTATGAACGGTGTCTAATATTAAACCCTACTGCTTACGCTACAGAGGTAAATCAGCCACATCGCAGGTACACACTCCCATGCACAGCAAGGTGTGCGGATCACATACTAAATTCACAGAGTTATTTCATCCATTTTTTGCCCTCAGCCCCAGTTGAAATATTTGTCCATCAGATACTCTGCTACAGCAGCACATGGTGTATTATGATGCCTACAAACCTATTAAGGTCACAGAAAGCTTGTGCATATATTTAGTCTATTCCCATGTGAGGCAGAGGTGTATTATTTGCATACCATTATGCACTGAAAACCTATTCAGTTATCCCCACTGGAGACAACTCACCACAGTGACCTAAATAGTATTCACTTTTCCAATATTTGAAGGAACAGCAAATAAATGGGACCCAGTGCAGACGAATCCAAAAAGAGTCAGAACATGTAAGAATCCAGGCTTATAAATGACAAATGCAAATGAGCGCAGACCAGCGTACCACAAAAAAATCTCACAGAAGCAAAGACTGATGAAAAAAGTGAATTACAAGCTTAATAGAGGACTACAGTGTTGAGAGTGAAAATGGCCAGAGAGATAATTTTAGCAAAAAAGCTCTGACATTAGCCAAGCTTATTGTGGCCACAAAGGAGAGCAAAGTCCCAACTCACAGAACTCACTTAAAAATACCCTCCCTCCTTCAATCCGCAGCAACAGCAGCAGTTCTGGTATCAGCTGCCCAAAACAAAGCCAGGTAGCTGTGGGTATTTTACCTATGGCGCTGCACAACAATTCACATGGCATTGGCAATTGCCACCCCTGGGACACGCACGTATTGCTGCTTCAGTAACAGCTGGAACGTTGTGCATACTTTCTGTAATCATGTACTAACACACCGTAATTGTCCTCCTCATTTACTTTCCCCCTATAATTACAGTGTTTTGATTAAACATCTACCAGTCTCTACCCACTCCCTTTTTCTGGTCATCCTTCTCGATTTCAATATGGCCACAAAGAAGGGAGAATATAAATAAATGTGAAGTTTACTTGAAGCTGTAAGCATTTTTGAACCTGTCTCTTTCTGTAAAGCTCTGAGCACAGCTACGGCACAATAGAAACTGCAACCAGAGCCTGAAAACCCCAGCTGTAAAGCACAGCAAAAGGGGATCGCAGCACAATCACGCCCAACGCCAAAATAAAGACACAGAAAGATCAGCAGTGCATATTGAAAGGTCTGTGTGTACAGGATCTTCACACACAAGGCTAATTCAGCTGAAAAAAGCACTTTTTAAATATAAAAAGTACAATAACTTTTACAGTTCCTGGTCATACAGCTATTACTGCCCCTTCAAACGCAGCTATTGGGAGTTCAGATGAGTAAACCACAAAGACCTATGGCACTCTATAAAGCCTGACATGTTACAGGCACTTCCTGAACCTCTTCCTTCGTTTTACACCTTGGATAGTGCTTATTAAAAAGAAACCATTACAGGAATTACCTCTTAAAGAAGCTGCAAATCCAACGTGGCACCTCTAACAATTACAGCTAGGGCATTTTTTCATCTGTTTTTTAATAGTACGTCTGACAATTCTGTATGCTGGGGTATAAAACTGGTGTCTCATAATCCATGAAATGGATCATGCCACATTCACGTATAATACCTCATATTACCAGCATTCTCAAGGACAAACTGAGCACTCCCATGATAGGCACAAAAGCCCTCAGTTTATTTCCATTCCTACTTTCCAGAGTTGATTTTCACTCTCTCTCACCTGCTCATGAGAAAGATAAACAAAAATTCTCAGGGAACAGACACACATTTTATCAATTTTGGCTGATATTATTCTAGTTGGCCTTAGAAATTCTGCAGTCACATACTCAGCTGGGCTGAAAAAGGCCTTTTTTGGGTTTTTTAAGCAGTAGTTTACAGCTCACTGCTGTGCTTAATGAGCACAGGACTCTCGCATGGAGGCGACTGGAGTGTGGCCACTCGAGGGGCAGCCCCGAGTTAAACTACTCCAAGCTGCCTGTCAAACTGATTTCCCACCCTGTGCCAAAGAGGAATGAAGATATAAACCCCATCTTTAAATGTGAAGGTTTTCATAGG
>NW_010186331.1:5423-6988 GCF_000695765.1 Mesitornis unicolor | reverse complement strand
GAGGGGAAGAGGAAAAAAGACATGACTTGAGAAAACAGAGCAGTTTGGTGCTATACTTTCGTCCAAACTGCAGGATCTGTACAGTCTAAAATGGTCATTTTGGAAAGACAGCATCAGTTGCATCCATTTCTGCCACTGCACCTCCCTGAAGGGGTGACTGTCTTTGATGGAGAGCATGGTCTAGGGGTCACTGTCACCTTGCTGGGTGCCACCTCTGTGAAGAGGCAATAAATGCACATTCCAAGACACGACAGCAGAGACTGGACCCTACCAATGCCCAGACAAGCGAATAATGTCCATGCACAGCAAGAACATTTGGATAACTGCTCAGCTAACCAACCTGAACAGAGCTGTGTAACAGGAAAATAAGAGATCGTTATTTTCTTGTTTTGAAAATATACTTCAGTTTCATTTACAAAATTACTAAATTACTGCTAAATCTTTAAGATGTGTGAGGCAGCATTTGAAAGAAGAGTAATTCCAAGATACTTCTCTTTATTGTGTCTTGAAGACTAAGAGGAGAGCTCCCATCCAGTGTTTCAACTTAATGAAGAGATAAACAGAACCTTCCCTGTGGTTGGGAAACAGTGAAATAATGATCCTGGATAGGCAGAGAGCGATCACCCACAACAGTCCCTTCACGGGAAGATGGAAGGAGAGAGGCTGCTCTACTGCATCTCTGCTTCCAGAGGGTTTCCCTCATGCTCCAGTGACAAACCTACCTCCACAAAAGCAGCTGCGCCTTGTCTGTAAAAACAGATCACCACTGATTTATGCTAACTGCACATCATTGTATTCTGTGGTCAGAAAGAACTGATGAGAAAAACAACAGCAAATCAAAATAATTACACTTTAATTCTTCTACAAAAATACGCTATGCTCAGAAGTACGCTGTATTTCAGGAACGTCACTACTCAGTTGATGAGATTTCATTAGGTTAATGTGCTACTTAATTTCTGAGTAAGAAAAAAAAGACAGACAACCTTATTATTTGTGTGGATTGTTGGCTTGCATATGAAGTTCCTGAACACCATCACTACCTCTGAAGTACTTCACTAGGTTAAAAAATGCCTGAAAATGTTTCTGGTTTAATGTTTTGCCAGTTAAAGGTCTGTACCAGCTACAATCAAGGCAAGAATGTGATTCAGGATCTCCTGGAGTGAGTCAGAGAAACAGGGGTCTGCTCCATTCTGTATTTATTATCTCATGAAAACAGTACTAACAAAATAATTAAGCACTCGTTCTCTAGATTTAAAGGTACACATTGCATACATCACCTCAGTCATACACACAGCAAGACCCTGCTACCTGCAATTTTATTTTCAATCGACCTTAATATTAGAAGGAATACCAGGGAGTGAACTTCAAAGCACCCACATGCACCACGTAGCAGGCAGTGTTGGCAGGAATACCTCTGCTGCTCTATGGCACACTTGGTGGTTGGCAAAGCCTTGCAGTAATGGCTTTGCACAGTTTTCTACCAGGTAGCATTCGATTTAAAGGGAGCAAAAAAAAATTTAAATAATCTCCAACTTATACAACAGTGAGAGAAATTAAATCCACAG
>NW_010186331.1:0-5392 GCF_000695765.1 Mesitornis unicolor | reverse complement strand
AGGGAAAGAAGCAAGTTTTTATTGTCTGGGTAACATCCAGTCATGATTCCACCTGAGACCACTTCCAGTAGAGTTCTAAAATGCAGGCAAATCACCTCTAGGTTACACAATTCACAAGCATATGTTTAACACAGAAAAGGAATTGCAAATAAATAAAATCTTAGTAAAACACAGCAATTTCTAAGTCCTATACACTCCCAGTGTCCTAAATGGAGAAAGGCTGGGTCAGCAAAAGCTGCACAACACACCTGGGTTTAATTCTGCACATGAACACAGTCAGAATGCCCGAGCCCCAGAAAGGACTTTGGGTCAGCTGGCCAGGAAGAGGATGTCACGGATTTCCATTACACGCATCAGAAACAGCATTTCTCACCTCTAGTCTGGACAGACAGACGTGAACACCATCACAACGGGCTGCTGCTCTCCACGTAGCCCAGAGAGGCCCAAGTGGCAGTGGAAAGGTGACAACGCTGGCTCCAACACGTTGCTCAGAACTGCAAAGTCAAACCTGCCCAGGCAGGTGTCCTACTGCAAGGTGACACGCCACAAAGCTTTTCGCTGGGTGCACAGCCACATAATGTAGTTTGTTAAAATAAAATTGAATTCTAAAGCCAGAGCACCTTCTAATCTTCGATATGAAAAATTCAATTTTCAATCGTCCTGAAAAAACTCAGTTCTGACAAAGCAAAGCATCCCTGAAAAGACCTGGCTCTGCGCTAAGGGGTGCAGCAAAACGCGGTCCCTTTGGTGAAAGGTCGTATTTTATCTTTGACATCATCTGGCTGAATATGATGACCAGGGTTTTAAAAAGCAAGCTATGCTTTAAAGTTATTTTCAAACATTGCTGTAGGAACGGGTTTTCAGAGAATGTATAAATAGCTGTGTCTAAAACCTTACACTTCCAACCTGACACAACTAAGTATCACAAGCTGCTTTTGAACCTCTTAGCCTGTAAAGACACAGTAAAACGCAAGTACCGCTTCTCAAAGTACTTTAGGACTTCTAATAAATTATTCTCCGTAAACTAAAATTACTGTCTGCATTAAAAACATCCACATCTGTGCTACCACGGTGCTATTAAACACCTTGCATATTTGGCCAAAACTCTTAACAGCACTAATGGTTTTTCTAAAGCATAAATACAAAGCACAACCCTGCCATCAGGACAGACATTGAGTGTAAGAGACCCCCTCAAAATCGTAACAGCTCCCCTAGGGCAGCTACGAGGTGAGGGGCAAGGCACCAGTGTGACCCCTGAATGTTAAAGTTATGCTTTCAAAACCTTATCAACACGTGAGGGGTTAATCTTCATACCAAGCAGTTCACAAAGACTGTAAGCCACATAAAACCACTTTAATTTAATGTTTGTGAAAACACTGAAGTCTGAGAGCTAAAATTGTTGTGTTATAGATAATCAAAAAGTACTTCGAAAAAAATCCATACAACACGGTGAGTTCTATTTTCTTAATAATGTTTCAATGGCTTCTGCCAAATGCTGCTAAAGAAAAACTCTCTCAATTAAATCAGCGTGAAACAGGAATATCATCAAGAAATGCAATAAACTAACACCCCTCCACTATGTGAGAATGAGGTCCCGAGAATGAATATAAACTAAATCTTCAGAGCAAAAGGATTTTATTTTTTGGTGGGGGGCAAACTTGTTAGAGAAGCACCGAAATTACAGAAACAAAGACTTTTTGCAAGACTTAATACAGAACTGCAACTCTACAGTCATCTTTGATGGCCATCAGCCTGCCCATCTCTGACTCTGGAGATCCCTCTCCCATCTTCTTTCTGAATTTTCTCATTTAACTTCCCTTACTGTGGACTGTAGTCAACACCCTCAAACTTGAGTGGATATGGACATCCCAGAATGTGAGGAGTTGGAAGGGACCTGGAAAGCTGATCCAGTGCAACCCCTGCCACAGCAGGATCACCAGAGCAGTCACACAGGAACACGGCCAGGGCTTTGGGTGTCTCCACACAAGGACACTCCACAACCTCTCTGGGCAGCCTGGGCCATGCTCCAGAACCCTCACACTCACAAAGTTTCTCCTCATCTTCAGCTTGAACCTCCTGTGCTCCAGCTTGGGACCATTGCCCCTTGGCCTGCCATTGGCCATCCCAGAGCAGAGCCTGGCTCCTTCCTCCTGACACTGCCCTTTCCCAATGGATCCCCAGGAATGAGGGCACCCCTCAGGCTCCTCTGCTCCAAGCTCAAGAGCCCCAGCTCCCTCAGCCGCTCCTCAGCAGGAGATGCTCCACTCCCTCCAGCATCTCTGTGGCCCTGCTGGACTCTTTCAAGCAGTTCCTGTCCTTCTTGACCTGAGGGCCCAGCACTGGACACAAGATTGCAGCTGTGGTGTGAGCAGGGCAGAGCAGAGGGGCAGGAGAACCTCTCTGCCCTACAACCACCCCTTCTCACCCACCCCAGGATGGCGTTGGCTGAGTCTGAACTCAGCAAAGCAAATGGTGCTCACAGGAGTTGCACAACCACTATGGGCTGGAAGTCCTGTATCCTGAAATGCCATCCTGCTTTAACAGCACGTTAATTTATCTGCTTAGTATTTTACAATGGACTAAAATAAGTATGCAAGTTGACCGTGGTCTGAATCTGCTGTTTCATTTTGTTTTCAATTATGACAACATCAGGAGATCTGGCATTTATCCCCTGAAACGTGTCTTTCATCAATACAACATATTCTCCCACCAGTAAGACACATGCAGCAGTTTAAGTCTCTCCAATATCCTAAATCCCAGTTAGGCAAAATATCTTAACGCATAGTGACATTCAGAGCATGAGTACTAGCACTGAAGTTAGGTATTTTTATTAAAATACCTTGCTGAATGGAAACCCAGCAATGAATATCCGTTATGATAAATGAAAACAATCTCCCCAAGGCAGTTTCTCCTGTTCTTTCATCAGACCTGTTTCAGCTGAAGACAAGTGCAGAATTAAAGCACTCTGTCCTTTTCCTCTCTCTTTTTGGCTTTACTCTTTATAAACTTACTCCAGGTAGCAGCATTGTACACATGGCTTTACATAAAGAAACTCATTAAAAAGGCTGCCTTACACGGGCATTCCTCTGAAAACTGAACTCTTGCCACTTCAGAAGTTTATATCAATGACTACATTCCTCTACCAAGCAATACTGTTTCTTTAATTTTTTTTTTGTTTTTAAATGGAGAAAACTACTATATTTACAAATGTCTGATTTTGGTTAGTGTCTAAAAACCAGTGGATTAAATGTTAGTATTTATTTTCATTTCTTCACATTTGTCTTTTTAATTAACCACGGTGTAATGCATTAAATAAAACACGTTTCTGAGAATTGGAACCATGAACTACAGGACTGTTAGTCTTTTGGTTTTTATACTGCCATAATAATAATTAATTACGAGCACCATAAAGCTTAAGATAATCTCAAAATCAGATTCTGGGGCTCCTCTCATGAAATAATTTAGGATGCGCCAAGTCTGAAATTTTCTTGTAAAATAATCAGATGAGAAATCAAAAGGTGATTTCTGTTCATTAATACAGTGTTTTTTAAAACACCAGAGATGAAGTACTGAAGAGAATGCTAGAAATCACACGTAAATGCCCAAGGAAAACATGCAGACTTGTAGTAGTGCTTAGGAGAATAAATTTACAGTGCAATCTGGATAGAATTAGCGACCATGCTGCCTGCCAACTAGGACTACAATTTACTTTGGCGTTACACTGATTTAGCATACCTGTCTACCGCCGTGAAATTTGAATGTTACTGATGCTTAAATACACATTACCCATGGCGGCATTTCTGCCTAGAGGTAAGCAAAGCATGGGTTAACGTGAGAGAAAACAGAACCAACAACAACAGCCAATGCTAAATGCAGTTTTTACAGTGATTAAATACAGTTTTTACAGTGATTACCCATTTGAATAAAGCATTATAGGTCCACAAATACTGTTCACTGTTTTAACCCATGTTGGTTTTTAATTCTTATAATTTCTTTCCTTTTTTCTTAAAGTAAAAAATATTCGTTCATATGAACTGACATGATCCTTGCCCTACGTATCCCAAAGGTCACAGGTCCCTCAAAAGCAAACCACGATGATGTTTGCAGTGCTCATTCCCCAGGATCTGGTGCAGAGGACGCTCAGCTGATTACAGCTCCTCCGGGCTCAAAAAGGGCATCACAACCGTACAAAAGCAGGGCACGATGCCCGATTCCCCAACACCACAGCTAAACAGTGGTCATTTTACTCTGTTTCTCTGCACCAAAGACACTGCAGCTCTGTTGGGCCTGTTTGGCTGCCTTGCGTGGGCCGCAGCGCTGTACTAACGGTAAATTTGTTAGAGCAAACAGGTAAGAGTACATAAAGACCAGATTTCTGCCTTTCCAGAGCGCAACATGCTATTGCAGTATAACACACAGCAGCCAAATGAACCCTCTGTGGTTATTACCCACCTAATGTTGTAAAAATATTACTATGACATTTCGTCTGGTCGACCATCTTAAAGGTTAATTCTGTTTTCTATTTGAGCTGTTCCTCTAGGTGAGCCACTCCGTGCAGTTTCTATTTACTGATTCCAAACAACCCCCAAACTGTTTCATTGCTCACTCTCACTGTTAAGAACATATTGACTGGCTGCCTGCTCTGCTGTTTAATTCATTTATGCCGAGAGTCAGGCATGAAGACAGAATTTTAAATGTGACATTTGCAGGCTGTTGGGTCATTTGAAGCTCTGACAACACCAGGGAGTTCCTGACATACAAACTGGTCCTGATTTCCAATCTTCCATGTTCTGAACACATCAGAGCTTCTTCCCGGAGGTGCAGATTTCAGCCAAAAGTTTTGAAATCCCCTGTGTCTACATCTCGCAGAACAGACCTGTACACTTTAAAGTTTTAAAACAAAGCTTGTGTTTCCTTTAAGGTATAACCAGCACTGCCTGCAGCGTGCAACTCAACTGCTTATAAACACTGATTGAACAAAGGTATTCAGAAAGACCTACGATAAGAATTAATACTGCTATGATTTTATAAGCAACTTTGACGTGAGTGAACTTTATTTGTTCCTGTTGATCTTGAAACATCCAAAACCAGCTCAGCCTGAAACCACAGCTTATCTGACATTGCCTACCTGGGTATTGCTGCCCTGACCAACACCGAGTCCCAGTTTCCAGGTTGGAAGTTCTCCTTATCTCAAGGCAGTGAACTGGACTGTACCATTTTGTGTCCCATGGGGAACAGTCGTTATCTTCTCCAAATTTCAGGACAATTTTTCAGCATCTACCTCATTACCTGAACGATTCCACACTGCCAAGGTACCAGTAGGAAAACAGCGATCTGACCTATTCAGTCCTGACTTAGGAAAACTATTAGAGAGCAGTGTAGGGGAAAGGGA
>NW_010186330.1:154827-207058 GCF_000695765.1 Mesitornis unicolor | reverse complement strand
GGCTTCTTTGCTTGGGGCGGAAAGAAAAGGGGGACTGGGACTGGGAGCCTCATTTCACACTCCTCCAGGCATCCAGATAACACCAGATATAGATCTAGTGATGGTTGCCACCTCGCCCAGTGCTTACAACCACCCCAGTGCTTGGTTTCATGCTTCCAGGCATGCAGCTACCTGGTGAACGTGCCTGGGACTTTGTGACTTTTTTTTCTCTCTCTACAAGGTTGCAAATCAAAATGGAAAGAGCAGTGTTAACTTTTTTTGGTGCATTGCCAATCTGGATTCTGCATCAGCATTTCATGGTCCAGCATGTTCAAAACTTTTTTTTTTTTTAAATTCCTTTCCCCTATGTGTGAGATTTGGGCAGATCGTTATGCAAAGCAGGTCTGTGACTGGGGAGACAGCTGTTGGGCCTAATGAGGAGTGCTAGCGCTACAGGAGTGCTGGTGATTGAGGCCCACGGAGGGAGCGGGATGTTGGAGGCCGGGCAGCGGTGTGTGGTGAGGAAGTGCCACGCTGTCAGCTGCGAGTACACGCTCGGCTGCTCCCTATGACAAGATAAATGAGTTTTGCTGGGGTTTGGCGGAGGCTGAAGCTTTTCTGGAGAATAGTTGTAGCGCACCAAACTCCCCGTGGGACCCACGGTTTGAAGTGTCGTAAGACTGCTTCTGCTTTGCCAGGTTGTTTTTTTTTTAATGTCCCACAATACCTGTCATCTTTTTGAGTTATTAAAAACCTAATGTCTCCTAGCATTCCATTAGCACGGGATCTGATGATCTTTTGTTGACACTTTTTTTATTAATTTAGCCAAGAGGATGTTAACCACAGTTTTAGCTGGGTTGAAACAAACTGAAGACGAGTATAAACAGAAAGTAAAACTAGTTGCATGAAAATACAGGAAGAAGTCTTTTAATTTTTGTGATACGAGTGGAATTAGGGAGGCAATACTTTGAAAGGTTGGTTGTATATTGGCTGCTCTGCCAGCTTTTATCTTCCCACACAGACTTTGCTTCCCTGTCTTCTCACCTTCCCCCTTTAGTTGAGCTGAAATCCTGTTTTAGTTTATACCTGGGAAGTGACCTTTCTTCTTGTAGCTATTTTGTCTTAATTAAAAACAAAGAAACAAACAACCCCAAAAACCAAGATGAGATACCCCAGTTTGGAGGAGTGAGGAGACAAAGCATGATCTGTAGTGAATAAGACTTAGAAGCACAGCACGTGCTCATGATTTCTTAAGTCAGTACTGTTGTACATGTTCTTGAGTTTAAATATATGTGGGTTTTGAATATTAACTCAGTATGGTCCACTTCATAAACTAAAAAAACCAAACACCTCACCTCGTCTTTACTCAGGTGACAGTCAAGTGCTGCTAATCCTCCCCAGCACTGTCATGTTTGTGAGAATGATGCTGCTTTTGGCCTTTCTAGACTTGGTATTAAGTGACTTAAAACTTCTAGTCTTGCAGTCATACTTTGAAAATGAGGTATATTTGCGAATTGAATCAAGTGTTTCTAAAGGTTCCCCTGGAAGAGTAATGGGTTCAGTAAAAAGTACTTCTATATCTAGCTTTTGAATTCAAAGCTTCTTATAAAAAAAGCTTTTTTTGGTGGTCATGTTTGCTTGCAAATAGCGCGCATCCCAGCTTGCAGTGCCTTATAGCGATGAACTGTTGTGAGAGTAGGCCGAGGCTATTAAACACCATTAAAGATGTCACTGAAAACAGCCCGGCAGCCTTCCCTTTGCCTTTCTGTCACTTGCCCAGTCGCCAAAGAGAGCTACAGCAGAACTTCATTGCATTTTTATTTTACAGACTTCCTAGTGTACTCACTAATCTCTGAATCATTCAACTACAACAGTGCAGAAAAGAGTTTTTTACTTCCTTTTGTGGGTCTCTTTGTTTTCACAGGAACAGTAAGCGTTGAGCTAACCTAGAGTTGGCATTCTGTCTGCATGGTTTTGAATGTTTTCATTTGAAAAATGATAAATCTAAGAAGGAGAGAACTTCATGTGGTCAAAAAACTTTAACTGTGTTTGGCAGTGATGAAGGATATGAGATCAAAGAAGCTGGAAAGCTGGTTAAAGTTGTGAAAAAAGAACATCCAAAATCAGAGGGTTATTTTAAGACAGTTTTGCAACACATTCCAGCTGCAATTAACATAGAATGTATGATGGGAAAACAGATCAGATTTGCGTGTGTTGGCAGTAGAATACTAAAACGCTGTATGTTCACTCACCCAGAGCCTTTCTATGACTTGAATTCTTTGTACTGTTGTGTACAAGGAAGTCTCCCAATGTGTGTGCACCACAGAGATTTAATAGTGAATTTTTAAATTGTGTTACAGTGATACAGGGTTCAGTGGCATTTTATTGAGGTATTCTGCAGATTGTATAAAGAACTAGTGAGGAGAGAAATGCAGCTATTGGTAAGTTTAATGGAGGGTCAGGCTGGTGGAAGCCAAGTTTGGTGCTAAGACCATACCAGCCCTTTTCTGCACTAACTTGACTGCGTGAACGAGTTTTCTTCCCCAATGTGAAGGTGTCTGGTGGAGGAGTCTCATCAGTTGTGGCCTTCATTTATGTTTGAACTTTCTGACCTTTGGTTCGTAAAGTCCAGAAGATTAGGTGAAGACCCCTTTGTTCTTATTGTAATCATCTCTTACCTGGTAGCTTAGCTGCACGCTAATAATACATTAGGAAATTTGGTGTCAAGAATAAAGTGGGCCTTCATCCTAATTAAAACTTAATTTGGTGTCGATTTAAATTAAGAGGCTGGCATAAACAGGTCCATTGTGACCTGGCTACTGCTAATCTCAATGAGCAGCTTGGATAGGACATGAATTCAAATTTCTACAGAACAGCCGAAGTGACAGTAACAAATGACAACTTAAATTAAAATTACTAAATTCTAAGAAACTGATGTGCATGACCCAAGTTACAAGATAGGTCATTAATTCAGATCTCTAGTAACAGAATTGAGAAGCCTTCCCTAATGATTTAGGAAGGCAAAAGGCAAGGCAAAATTAGCAAGGCAAAAATGCTTTGTTAGTACATCGCTGGGCCAGAAAATAACTGGTTTGGAGTTGGTAATTCATGCAGTTCTAAAATAGTTGTAGTACAAAAGCTTTAATTGGTTAATGTGAAATAATAGGTAAAAGATTTTTAAAAATCAGCTTATCATCATAAGAAACTATTCATTTGAGCTCAGCAGTATACTGCTCTCTGACAGTATAACATACAACGATAATAAAATCCTAAAAGTCATCTTCTGAAAGTAGTATGTTGTACTTCCAATTGTTAGAAATATTCCTGGGAGTCTTCCTCTGGCTGCCCTTGTCCATTTGTAGACATCATGGGTAAAATTTGAAGAACTGTCTGCTCATGCTTCTTACTACTGCTTGCCACTTTTGTAGCTGACTCTCAGACTTTAGCTGTGTGTAGAATAGGAACAGAAATCACAATCGGAAATTTTTCGCTTGCTGTAGCTATTGCTAGTGGAGTTATACTGGGATCTCTGTGTATGTGTTACAGTGTGTTTGTGTGTGTGTATGAGACAGCTTTACCTACATCTCGGGTATTTTGGATCTCCTCAGTGTCTGTGCTGTGAATCACAAATGGCTGAGTCTACAGGTGTGTCGTTCTGTAGGGCTTTGGATGGAAAGTGAAAGAACTCGACTTCTCGTCTCCTAACACTTGAGAGGAAGAATTGTACTGCGTGCTAATAATTCGGTTTGGTTGTCTGATAAGCCTCCTGGACATGAATACAGAAATTCAAAAGAGAATTAAGATTTCAAGAATGGACATATTTAGCGCATACCATGATCAATGGAAAATGAGAGAGGCCTCCAGAGTGACTCTCCACTGTTGGTCTTCTTTTCTTAGCACTTGGTCCAGTCAGGCCCTATGTACCTTAAGTGACACAGCTTTTTGTAAGAATATTTTTTAAATTCTAAAATACCCAATTGGAGCTTTAATGTTTCAGGTTACTTTGGTTAAAAAAAAAAAAAAAAGGTCAAGTTACATATTGTAAAGAAACACAGGAGCAGAAAATAGAACTTTAAATCAGGTGGTAGTTCAATAAAGAACTTTAGAGCTTGATGTCTTTCTTTTTACTCCGGATTGTTTAGCACTGTGACATCTGCAGTTTTCACTGTGGGAGACAATGTTGTTTCTGGTAGTGATGACCGTACTGTAAAAGTTTGGGATTTGAAAAACATGAGGTCTCCTATTGCAACAATCCGTACAGATTCTGCAGTCAACAGGTAAGTAGATCTCCAAGTTACTATTTTTCTAAATTCATTTTTTCTTTATTAATTCCTAATTTCTTTCACGCGTGGGAATGGTTCAAAGCTGCACTGGGGAGCAGTTTAGACTGGCCATTAGGAAGCATTTCTTTACAGATGGGGTGGTCAAACTCTGGGACAGACTTACTGGGGAGGTGATTGATGCTCCAAGCCTGTCAATGTTTGAGGCGTTTGGACAATGCCACTAACAACGTGCTTGAACTTGGTCAGCCCTGAAGTGGTCAGGCAGTTGGACCAGATGATCGTTGTAGGTCCCTAATTTTAGTCACTAAAATTAAAGTTGAGATTTACGAGACTTTGAAAAAGGCCTGAAGGGGTTTTATAAAGCACAGGTTTAGTCAACATCAGTAAATACATCATGTTGCTTTTCTGAGATTTTTGATGCAGGATACAGGTTTGAGGTAGTTTAAGCATCTGGTACAATAGAAAACACCTTAATGGTTTAATACTTTTTTCTTTTTTCACTTGTGAATTCTGATCAGGAAACATGCGGCTGTATCACTTCTCATGAGCTGAAACTTGTACTGTCAAGTTCTGTTTGCCAGGCTCACTGTTTTGTACATAACCTACTTTTGTCTCTTCTGTGCAGGATTAACGTATGTGTTGGCCAAAGAATCATCGCCCTTCCACATGACAACCGACAGGTTAGATTATTTGACATGTCAGGAGTGCGATTAGCACGCCTCCCTCGCAGTAATAGACAGGTAACTGAGTATTTATAGCCTTAAAGTATGTCTGCTCTTCTTTCCTACAAGGTTAAAACTAGGATTTGGTCTCTCTAGCTTAAAAGCTGAACAAATGCTTTAAGACACTTGTCTGTACAAATATGCTGTTGATATTAAAGATGACCAACATGCAAATAAGTAACATATTTTGATTTTTTTAATGGGAATGGGAAATGATGTTTCAATTCGACTTCATCTTATTTTTTCTCCTTACTAAAGTGAAAATAATGTCTTCTCTCTGAAATGGAAAAAATGTGTAAGAGTGTTTCAGATGTGTTTCAATGTCTTGATGTGAATTGTGTCGGAAAAGTTAGTCACTACCTGGTTTAATTTTTTTTTTCAATTACAGTGTTTAATTTGTTACATAAGAAGAATAAAAGTAAAAAAATGGGGGTCAGTTTTGTGAACTTGCCTTGTATGACTTGGTGATAAATTTTAGTTTTTTCCTTCTGTGCTTGTGCACATAAATTTTTGGATGTTTTGTACCAAATACTAAACCATGTTTGCTGCAGCCGTCAGGTTTTGTGCACTTGCGGTGCTATTTGGCATGGCAAGCATCACAAATAGAGCAAATTAGACTAAGTGAAATTAATTGGATTATGCCACTTCAATAGGCTCTTTTAGGTGGATTCAGCAGCTCTTGCCAGAATTTAGGAAGCAGTTTTAAGACTTCCTTGGTCTTTTTTAGTCTTATTCTAGTGAATGTTTTTTTAGTCTATTGTTTAGTCTTGAATTACCCCCCACCCCTTAATATTTCCATTCAGGCTGACACTACTGAAATCATGACAATTTTATTTATTTTTTAAAGTTAAATGTTGGTCAGAATTCTTCTTGGGGTGTTTTTGTTACTGTTGTACTTGAACAGTGGATAAGGCATTGCTTTTCCTCAGTATGACATTCCTCCTGCTGTAGCCTTATCCTTTCTGGATTGTGAACCTTAATCTTACAGGTTTACAACAAAGTAGTTGCCAGCAAGTAGTTTAGTATTTTAAGATTCCTTTTATAAATAAAAATACTAAAATCAAAGTTTTGTTTGCTTTTGTAAATGAAATGTAATTAGTTAGCAAACATACCTCGGAAAATTCAAAAGTTTCAATGCATGTGTTTGTTTGCTTCTTTCATTATGGACCCAGTGTTGGTATTAAGGAATCTTATAAAGATTTTTACCTCAGAGATGAAAGTAGCAACAACCTTTAGGATTCTTAACTGCAGTTTGTAAAAATAAACAGAAAAACTAGTGTGAGAGTTAACAAGTTTGCATTTTGAACCATAGAATCATTTGGTTGGGAAGGACCTTTAAGATTGAGTCCAACCATAACCCGTCCACTAACTTCTTGACACAGACATTTTTGAAATGCATCCTACGTAATAAGTGCTATCTCCTCAACTGTCACAGGGCCACAGAAGAATGGTGTGCTGCTCAGCGTGGAGTGAGGACCATCCGATATGTAACCTCTTCACATGTGGGTTTGATCGTCAGGCTATTGGCTGGAACATCAACATCCCTGCTTTGTTACAGGAAAAGTGAAATGCTGGAAGAATTTTTGCGGTTTATGTTGCTATGGACTTCTACACTTTCGCAGACTTTTCTGAATACTGGTCTGCTGTGGCTGTAAAAGCTCTTCCTTAAGTGGAGACTTAAGCAAATGTTGTTCTTGTTACCACATTGTGCACAGTTTGCATGATTTGTACAGAAAATGTGATTTTTAAAAAAATTAGTTTGTCTTGTGTATGGACTTTTATATTTTGGCATCCACTGGTCAATATGTTCACTGTTGCATAGAGCACATAAATGTTCATAAGTTATTTAGCATTTAGTAGACACACAGTAGGGCATTACATTTGTGACATAAATGTGAAACTTATGTAATTAATGTAGAGAGTGTATAGCAGTCTGTTACGTTTTTCCATAACTCTACATATCTGCCTTGTGTTAAAAAGAATCTGCAGGGCTAAACTTTGAAATGAAGTGTGAATTTCACTAGTTGTATGATTGTAAACATTTTCCTGTTTGCATCTGATTTGAAATACTTTTTTTTAGTGATGCAGTATAGTGCAACTTCAACTCCATTTTTATTCCAGTTACTGAGAAATAGTAGAATTAAGAAGGAAAATGCAAGCAACCTGTAGTGAGTATAGACTGCTGGGTTTATTTGGAATGCTTTTTGTGCTTTTTCTTTTGGAAAAGAAAAATATTCATTCTGCTCCTCTTATATAAAGTGATTCTAAAATATCGTGACACTTCATACTAGCAAAGATCCAGAATATTATGATTCTAATGACTGAAATCTAGTCAAGCAAATTGTGAAGCACTTTAGTTTATAGCTATTGTTATAAACCATTTATGAAAGTTTGACTTTACCAGTGAATGTGAGCTGACCTTTTTAAGAAGGATTGCTTCTTTTTGGTGATCTGCCCAGAAAGGAAACTGGTTTTTTGGGGGTTGTTGGTTGTTTTGTTTTGTTTTACAGTGAACATACTTTTAATTGTGTTCACTTCCCATGTTTTTATTTTGAGCCAGCAATACAAAGCAGATGAGTACTACCTCAAAAATGAATGTTGGTCAAGATGCATTGAATCTCTCTGTAGCCTAGAAAAAAAGCACTTTTGGTCTCTGGCTGAAGTACTGTCTCTGACATGAGAGGAAAGACAATCATACTAAGTGTGATCCTGAAGGTAATTAACACTTAAAGCTAATGGAGCAATATGATAAGTAAACATCATTTGTCATCTTTCTGTTCTCAGCCGTGGCAAGGGCTGCTACAGTCCCTGTTCTGTTCCGAAAGGGGGTAATTAACACAGGTCTCCCTTCTTTCTCCCAAATGCTCCTACTCTGGTTTTGCTCCTCAGTGGGCTCAGCCTTTTTTGCACTGGCAGTGGGGTGTTAGCCCACAGCTGCAGCTGCTGTGAGTAAATGCAGGTGGCAGCTGCCATCTTCGAAAGAACGGAAAGGCTGCTTCAGACAGATGCTTATTTTTAACTAAAGGGAGATGCTGCCCCTACTGTCTGACATATCACAAGAAAAGATGAAGGGTGAGGGTAAGCCAAGGGTGCACCCTTCCAATGGGAATTGTGGAGTTTACGGTGGGTTGGCGTAAGATAAGTGTTAGGAACTTCAAATCTCATGATCATGTGAAGCTATCGCAGTGTTCATGTCCTCAATGGCACTGTTTATAATGGCATTAAGGCAGATGTGTTAACTGGATCTCCTGTTAATAACATATAATGGCATTGGAGTGCAATGAGATGGGATGGTGAATGCATCATTGAGTAACTATAGGGAAACTGGGGTCCTAGAAATGGTTTTGGAGCATCACATTGAGGAAACTCAAGGTATTTAATGGAGAATGCATGTAGTATCTTTATAGTACAGGTCATTGTAGCAGCTTGATACCTTGTTTTTTTCCTGTGTGGGTTTTGTGGTGGTTTGTTTTTTTTTTCTTTCCTCTACATACAAGATATATACAGAATTGTCCTGAAGTAGTCTTAAAATACCAAACAAGTGAGGTTGGAGAAAGCAGCTGCAGAGCTTTAAGTTTTCTGATAACAAGGGTTAAAGGATGATGTCGAAGTTTATTTTCACTTTTTTGTCTAGAGTTTTAAACTCTTGGGTAAAACCATTTGATGTTGAGTTGCAGGTGTTATTCTTTGAGGAAAAAAAAAGATTCACTTTTTGTTAAGTGAGAGAGAATTTCACACAGGTTGATGCTGTTTGAAAAACGAGAGAAATGTTTCCCCAGCCAGTCGAAGCAGTTTCTCTGACATGTAATAGAGCAATGACTACACTTTTATTACCGGAGTTGGGGAAGAGGGTCACTGGTTTTCATCCTGCTAAACCAAGTTGTCTGTTTAAGCTTCTCTAACACATATGTAATACAAGACCACTAGATTCTGTGCAGTTTAATCGTCATTTCTGAAAACTTTTTTCTGTCACCAGAGGGACCATCCTCTGGCATCAGGAATGGGATGGTTACACACTTCTACTTTGAAAAATATCAATCAAACAGGGTGCTAGAGCCATGCTCTTCTGAGCAGGCTAATACTGAAATCAGCTGAACACTTAATTATCACTTAGCTTAATTTTCTATACTGTACTGGAGGTTAAGCCGAGGCTGCCATTCCCCTTCAAGCAAATCGCACATGAGCAGCAGTAGTGACTAATACTACATTGACTCAATACATGGAAAACACTTCATGGCTTTGAATGTTCTAAAGGGTGTTTTTCAGCACTGATTGATGTCCAGCATTTCATAAAATGGAGGAGAGTTGCAGTTACAGTTTCAGTATTGTGCAGAATTTCACAGAAAACTCATCACTGGGCAAAATCAAGCTTTTACATCTTTCTCAAGCATTGCACGTCAGTTTTCACGAAGTTTGTGTATACAATCAGAAAGATCTGGAATGAAACACCTTATTTGTTGCCTAAATCTGTGAAAACCACCTTTTTGGAAAAAGAATTTTTAAGTTATATGGAACCACTTTTTATTATTCTGCTAATTTGTTTTTAGATGTAAAATGTTTTTCTTCATTCTGTTTCAAAATGCATTAAAACATTCAACAATTTTTTTTGCGAGTTGCTGCTCTTCTGTATTGCATTAAGGTTGTTGTTGATGTTAGTATTTCACTTTGTTCGTAGTCAGAGAGTCTTCCTGTTCACTTTCCACTCTTTTCTACTCAAAGTTCATTTCTAATGCAGTGATGGGCACAGTTTGTCTGGAAGAAGGCCAAGTATGTCCCTGAAAGTAGGACCTCTGTAGTGTCATGAGTCGTGCTGCCAGTAAAGTATATCGTCTGAAGAGGTGCTTAGACCTGCATTTGTATTCTCTTCTCCAGTTTTGCATGAAAAAAATTGTAATTACAATTTGTTATGCAGATTATACAAAAGTCTCCATGTGGCTTTTCACAGCGCTCTATAAACTGATATATGAAATCTAAACCAGATTTTGTATGTTTAGCATACAGTGAAAGTATTGCAAAACTTCCCTGGTAGGCAAACCCCGCCATCAGTTTTTCTGTAGGTTAAAGTAAAGGTTGAATGTTTAAATTGATCCTAAACAGCTTGGTGTCATAGTGAGGCATGGTGTGGCGTTTCGGGTGCCCGGGCAGAGCGCTGCCTCGCCAGTGCACAACAGTGGTGTACGTGTGCCGTGTTGCCTGTCAGTGCTTTAGGATCCCTGATGACCACATTGCAAATCCTCAGGAGCTGCGCTCTGGAAAAGGGTTATTAATCAACGTTGCTGGTAATATGAACCTGAAATAACAGACCAAAGTTTAAGGTGGCGTAACTGAGGTGAGGGCTGGATTGAGGTAGAGTGCCAAACCCTGGTTTTTAGTTGATTTTAATTGAAGGATTTAAGTAAAGTCAGGCCTTCCCACAACTGATTTAAACTTGTCATGCTTGTAACCTCCATCCTTAAATCTTCTAATGACCTAAGTTACATGCCCTTTACAAAGGTCATTTCTATTCATATTTTAGGGGGAGAAGATTTGAGGATGAGGTGTTGAAGTCTAGAATATTTTTGAAAACCTCTAAGTAAATAGCATGCACAAGTGAGTAGTTCTAGTAGGATGTCTTGTTCTAACCTGAAGATGAGCTGCAGGAGAACCACTCTGTTATGCATCATGGTGTGCTCTTTAGACTTGCATAGAAATTTTATTTAATGCTCCGTTGAGACCAAAGTATGCCACTGAAAAATTACTCATCCTTGTGATATTTTATTTTTAAGTAGTGTTGTTACCTTTTCTAATTCCCACAGGTTGTAGTTTTCATAACATAAGTAATTTTCAGGAGCTTACAGAAATCCCATTTAATTCGGACTGTAAATCTTGGTCAGAATGTACCAGTGACTGGGAGAGGCGTTGCACTGGAGGAGTGTGGCTTTGCAGATGTGCTGGGGGTGCTCTGGTCGGTGTCCTCCCAGTGAGAACATTCACTGGTGTCGGGATGTTTCTCAGTGGTGAAGAGGTGAGGCTGGGGAGCATTTGCAGCATCGAACCCAAGTGCCTGAATTAGCAACTTAAGATGCTAATGATAATTTTTGGGAGTTTCTGAAGGGCGTTCAATGCTCCACCTAGAAGTTAGAATTTAAGCATTTGGACTTTCTGCTCGGAAATGCAAATGGTGGAAAGCGTCTATGGTGGCATGCACAATAGAAGGGAGCTAAAAAGTAGGAAAAAAGTTCTGCCTTGAACTATTTCAAAAGTGGAAACTGTTTTTTAGTCTGGCTGGTGCCTGCTGCACAGCGGGATCCAGCACTGTCAGTTAGTCGTGCTGCCTGACTGTACTTGAGGCCCCATTTCCAGCCGCTGGTAACTGCACAGCTCCACTTGCTTCCACCAAAACTTGCCAAGCTTGGTATTTGCTTAAGTTTTTAATTTTGTGTGATTCCTCTCTCCCACTTGTATTTGTCATTGTCCTCCTCTTCCCAGGATAGAACAAATTCAGTTGTGTGTTTGTTTCAGAGCGCAGCGTCAATGAAAAGAAACCCTTGTGCGCAGCTCTGTGAAACGAGACCATCCAGCGTTCCTGGGCTGGCAGCAGAGGCTTGGTGCTTGCAGCTGACTTAAATGTGAAGGTGCATTTTGTCATCATAATGATTTTTTTTAATTTTCATTTGTTCAGATGCAAATTTTTAGTAATGACATTTCCTGAAGGTTGAATGCATTAATGCTTTGGGGTTACTGAAAGCTGAATCGAGTCTGCGCACCTTAACTGATGAGAGAACCTAGATTTGCGGTGATGCTGTAGGTGACTGGAGACATCAGAAAGAAAGAGAGAATGATTTCAAATGCTAGAAGGGTTATGGACTCTTAAGAGTTAATGACACAAAAAGAGTACAGACAGTATCAGTCTGGGACAAAGGTGGCATTTTGTGCCTTCATCAGAACCATTATCTGCTGGCAAGGAGAACAAGTAACTGGCTAACGTCATCAGGTTAATACTCCAAACTTATGTGGGTTTAGTGTTTATTACTATTAATGAATGTTTTTCCCCTAAGGGCTTAATTTGGATGACAATGGCAATCTGATTTTAATTTTCCTGTTAGTTTTTTAAACCCGTGTATTTCGGTGGAACGCTGTCCTCTGAGACTGCGGTTGCTGAACGCATGGTAAGGCGAGTAATCCTGACAAGAGGAAACAGTAAAATCTGGCACCGTACACAACAAGCACCACTGAAATCAGGTTGATAGCATGATAAAACCTTGAAGTACAGGATTAAAATATAAGGGAAAAGAGAGAAATGAAGGAAAAGCAGATCTTTTCAGTGGCAGTTTAAGGGTAGAGGGAGTAGTGATGATATCATTATTAATTAAGATTGTTTTTCAGTGTGGATAATTACAGGACGCGCTGTTTTGGCCTTTCGTGTTTTATGAAGCTTGTCTCTGCCAGAAGGCTGTCAAGAAGTTGGATGCTGTCATTGAGTGGTGCAACCTTCAGAAGTGCTGAGCTCCCGTCAGTGCTCTGTGCAGTCTGGCAGCTGGTTAGCAGTTTGGAAAATCAGATTCATGGGCCTAAATATGGATCTAGAAACTTCATTTTGGGTGCCTGTTTTTGAAAACTATACCCTAATTTTCTATATATTTTATCTTGCTGCTGAATTAATGTACTGAGAAGTTACTGGACACAGACCCATGGTTTACTGACATATAAGAAAACCAGAGATATGATTTTCCTTCCCAAATTATATAAGGCTGCGTGGAGTTTACGGTTAGAAAGCTGAAGCTCCATTGCATCAGCTCTAGATAGAAATATTTACTGATGAGTGAATAAATATGTTCCTCCAGATGCAAAAATCTTTTTACCTGTGCAGAAGTTGTAGTGTAACTTTTCCATAGTGAAGGAAACTGAAGGTTTAGCTGAAGTATACCTATATATATATTTATCTATACAAAATGAAATCCTCCACAGTTCTGCCATTATGAGCATGACTGGGGAAATCAAACCCAGATGTATGTATTTATAGGGCTTTGACCATTCAAACTGATGTTTTATTTCTGTGAAATCACAATGCTACAATTAGATCTCTCCAGTGCTTAGCCTGAGGACAGCACTGGATGGCCATCTGCAGATGAGCTACCAAGGGGGATCTTCCAGCTCTAGAAGAAGTGCAAAAGCAGGCAGCGATAGAGAGGAGGTACAGAATTCTGTCACCAAATGTTTTTTGACCACAAAATACAACTTCTTGAAGCGAGCAAGTGAACAGCGTTTATTTACCTTGTGGAGGACAAGAGTCTTGACCTTGACTGTCCATTACTGTCTCTGAAATGGCATAAAATGAAACTTGATTGTAACTTTTGTGCCAGCAGGAGTTGGAGCCACATGGAGATAAAGTGAAGGGCTTTGCCCTCAACAGCGACTCTGGCCAACTAGGAGCCAGGTGGCAGAAATCAGGAGGAAAAACCTATCTATGCCAGATTATTTGCCCATATTTAAACCTTGGTGCTGTGTGCCTCGTGCTTAGGGCTTCATGGTAGCCCTTGTAGCAAGTCTGATTTTGTAGTTAGAGAATAACCAGGCTGGAAGGGACCCCTGTATCTACCTTTTAAACCCTGAATTTTCCCCCCTCATTTTCTTGCTCAACTGCAGCATCTCTCTTATGTTCATGCAGGTGTGTGTTTACAGTAGTGTTTTTAATGATTTAATTTATTTTGTCAAACTAGTATTTTCTTTTGAAAAACATACTGGCAGCCTTAAAAGAAGCAGCTATAAACAAATCAACTATGAACAGTGCATTAAAGCCAAGTTTAAGACGAAGAGCTAGTTAGAGCCAGATCCCTGCAGAGATCAGTTATGGCCCACATAAAGCCAGCACTCACGAGAAAAATATGAACAATCACCAGGCAAGACTATCCAAAGCCCTTTAAAGTTTTGCTCTGCTGGGAACAGAAGCAAGCAGGTAGGGGTGATTCTGGAGAATTATGTACAGAAAACTAAGGTTATTCAGTCCAGTGTCACCATTGGTATCATAATATATAGAAGTCTTAACCATGCAAAAAGCCTGTAAGAGAGTGCTGGCTGAAACGTCCTGCAAGCGTGGCATGACAAGGGCTGCTTCTGCTCCACAGCGAGTGCTCACAGATGCGCATGGATGTTATAGAGGCTGCTCCTCCACATTTTTCAGGCTCCTCAGGACTTCGCAAGTTTCCTCTTTCCCCTTCCATCTCTTCACACCAGCTTTTTGCACCTTGCCAGGCTGTGCAGGAGCCGTGGGGACAGGAGAAGGTGGAGGAAAATAAGGAGGAATTTGTAAAGGGCATTGGCAGCACGAGGCACTGGACAGAAGTGCTTGTTTGGAAATGTAACGAGTGTCTGGGATTACCAAGAGCATTTTAGTTTGGCCGAACAGCCTGTGTTAAAAAAAATCCACAACAAAACAAAACAAAACCAAAACCCCAAATGAAACAAACAAAACCCAATAAAAACACAAAACCAACAAAAAACTCCAGAAATTTCAGGTGAGAATGGGAGAGCCCAGAGGGGGCTCTGAACTAAAGGTTAAGGACCAGGCGCAAGGCAGAGCTTGGAGAGAAGCAGCTCTACTCTACTTCAGCCTCAGCTGTGTGTTTATCTGTGGGGAGAGGTTAGGACAACCGGAATTTGGGTAGGAGGAAAAGATCTGGAGAGAGGTTTGTGAGCCATCGGTTTATGAGCTCAGATGGTGTTTGCACACCAGGTTGCCCAGCAGGAGACTGGCCGTGTGGCCCTGTGGTGCTGCTGGAGGACCCTGTCCCATGTCCCCCAGCAGCTCTGTGGGAGCAGCAGGGCCAGGCCTGGTGGCAGTGGGTGGCTGTGCAGGGGCCTGGGACAAGGACCCCAGGGAATGGCACATTGGCTCTGGCATGAAATGCACATGAGAGGGTGTGAAGATGAAGTCATTAAGGTGGGTGAAAGAGCCAGGAGATGAAAAAAACACCTGAATCAAGTCAGCATCTGTGAGAGAAGAGGAGGAACACTGTGGGACAGGGAGGGTGACATCATATTTTTGCTGATTTTCTGTTGCAGGAGCAGGTGTGATTCAGAGCAGTGATACCCGGGGGCAGGAGCACACGAGTGTTTGAGGAGGGCTCAGCTGAGTCTGTGGGCGCGAGTCTCAGTACAGGCAGATCCTGACTTGTGTTTTCACAGGTTGAGAAATCAGGTTAAGTCTTAAAAAAAAGACCCACTTCCCCAAACTCCTAGAAGGTTTTTTATAACTGAAATTTAAGAAAGATTGGGATAATATCCCCCTTACCAAAGAGACCAGGCTTTCTATTATTGATTACAAGAGGCTTTGCCAAAAGGATGAGCATCCATTCTAGTAACCTCGCTGAGGATGAGGCCTCCCCCAAATAGATATTAACTATGTCTGCAGTACTCCTATGTTTAATGTTATTAAGTATCTTATATCTTATTTCTTGGGCTCTTAAGGATCCAAACATGCTCCAGTTCTGCCAAACCCCATCCCTCCACACAGTGCTGTTGGCCTCAACAGGCCTTCAGCAATCAAGTGTTTGCAAGAGCCTCGTATGCTTGTTTGACTTTTTAGCCTGGACCACCTAGATCTGTCTTTAAAATGTAACATATTTCTGCTCTCCCTCTAGAAAGCTGCAACCACTGAGATGTCTCCTTGCACTCTCCCCCACACCAAAAAAGGGAATTTTTTTCCCCCCTTCACTGTCTTCCTGTCTCAAAGTGACTTGAGGAGACAGAGAAAGGTAAAGCCAAGCACGTGAACAAGTCCACGTCAGGCTTTTACCTAAGCAGCTTCTGTAATGCCGCAACCAAGCTGCTCTGTCAGTAGCCCCTATATGTATTTTCCCAATCTGAAGGCCAAAGATTAATTTATCTGGACGTCCACTCCACCTTGCAACAAAGCCTTGTGTTATACTCGATAACATGTAGAGCTATTTTAATCCGGCTTAATTTGATCTTGATCTTTAGTTTATATCCATTTGATTTTTCCTCCAACCTGTTTTCCTGAAGTTTACAAGTATAAAATCATAGGAGAAATGGTATCTAACTTCTGATCCACCTTGTTAATAAGCTGATTACAAGTATTTAAAATTATCTACTCTTTTCCAGATGCAAAAGAACAAATGACCTCTAAACACAAGCAGTCTTGCCAACAAGTCACAGAGCTCTTGCTAGAAATAAACAATGTGAAAATGCAGATGCAGGCCTTGATCCTGTGTGTCAAAGCATTGTGCAAGTCCAGCTGAGCTCAGAGCCCCATCAAGGCATGGATTTTCAGTTCTGTGGTTCTATCAAATGTGCAAATTTTGACTTGAAGAAACTACAATAATTTACACAAAATATTTGGTGGGTATCACGAGGTACTGTACTCTGCAAGTACAGTGGGTAGGTTGTTCCCCTGGCTGGGTTTAGAAACAGCATCACCTGCTGCTCAGCCCAAGGACAGCTGACCGTGGTTGCCTCCTTCCTCTATTTCCTCATGCCTTGAGTCTTTCATTTTATTTTTAATCATAAGTTCTTGGACAGGGTCAACCCCTTGTCGTGTGTTTGGACGGTGGATGGTGAGCTGGAGCCTCCAACACAGGCACGTTGTCTCTGGGGCAGGAGGGCTTTGGTTACCTGTGCTTCCCATGGTGCAGTGAAGAGTGGGATCACTCTTGGGAGTGACCTCTAGTAGTTGGTGCAAATCTGGGTCAGTCCTGATTTGGGGATGTGGGACTGGTGGCCATGGGGTGTGAAGACCTGGTTGGGATCCTCCTCTGGGGACCTGTGAAGAGGCAGTTAGAAGATGGATGAGTGCATTGGGTTTTTAGCACCCAAGTGTGGTGGAAGGAAGCCCCATCCCTCAGGGTATTCCCCCTAGGCAGAGGGGATTTGAAATGGTGGGGCTTGTCCTTTGGTTCTTGGGTGCATGGGCCACCAGTGAATTGCTAAGACTCTCAGGTGAGCCATCAGAAACCTGCAGGCTCTGGGGCGGTGTCATGCGCTTGTTGAGTGATCAGCCCTTTGCAGATGCATTGAGAATATCTCTTGTGCAAGTCCTTTACACAGAAGATGTGCTGGTGCCAAGAGCGATGTGTTTTTCCCCATAAGAGAGCCCATTTTTCCTCTGTGACACTGGTTTTATACTGATGTAGCTCAATCACCGACATCAGCTTTATGTGGGGCATCTGAGAGCAGGGACAGATCCTTTTTCTTATTTGGGAATAAAACAAGTCTTTTCTTCTTCATTAGGATTGGCTCTGCAGGGAAAAGATTGCAGTTTCCTGTCCATATGTTCCCTGGTCCTTTCAATGGAAAGATCTTCTTGTTTTAAAAGTGAGCAATTCTTCAGCTATCTACATGCACTTAAAAGACATTAAATGGGGAAATCTCTGACGCTGCCCCTAGAGCTGCATAATTTAATTTAAAATACACAGGGCTGAATTATTAATTTTTAAATTTATTTTTCCATGTTTTCAATGTAATTAATTTTCAAAGGGTAAATCAGAACCAAGCTATGTAGAAACTTCAGAGAAGAATGAAACAAACATTCTGGCGGTGACAGGACAGCAGGTATGTGCTTGATTTATGCCAGAAGATGGTGTTTGTCAGTGCCTGGTAGCCCTCAAACCACCTCTCCCATGTGTCAAAGACTCCCTAGTGAGACACTGCGTGGGCACGCTTGGGACCACCACCCCTAGCCACCTCAGTCAGCCCTTCCTGGAGCCTCTGCCTCAGGGCTGGGGAGAGCAATTTTAGCATCCACGCAGGATGTGCCCTCATCTCACTGCTCTACAGAAGTCTTGCTTTGTTGCTAATGCACCTGCCTTATTTCTCTTGTTTTACCAGGAATTTTGTATCACGTGTATTTATCAAAAACCCTGCCTGAGTGAGCAGAGCTGCTGGCCCCAGGTGTTTCCCAGCGAGGGTCTGAGCACGGCAATGTCGTTGGGTGGAAATGCCAGCAGAGGGCACGCCGAGATACGCAGAAGGGGAAAAATAAAACTATGCCTGTTCAGTCTGAGTCGTCAGGCAAAACTCTGCTGGTTCATAATTCATGTGCCTGTAGGACATTGTAAGGGAATATAATTGGTCTGTCAGGGCTGTAGTGGCATTTTGCTTTGAAAAATGCTATCAACAAAATATCTTAAAACAACTGCGAATGTAGTGTGATTTTAGATGTGTTGGTAGAAAGAAAAGAGCCTCCCTTCCCCTGGCTCACCTGGTCCTCTTCCATTAACCTTTCCTTCACAACAGTTAGGAAAAGGTAATACTGTAAGCAGACTTTTGCTGTTTTAAAGGTACAGAAGCTTTTTTTGTCGTTTGTTTTTTTTTTTTTTAAATAACTACATCTCCCATCTTTTATATCAATTTAATTAAATATAGACTAGCTTCTGTGGCTCTGCAGGGCTAGTTTTACACTATGTAGCTTTGTGGCATGAGATATTTTCCAGCTTAATGTGCAGGTCTGCGTAGGATTGTGCACATTGAATGCCCAAATGTGAATCTTCCTGAAGAATAAAACATTCCCTGGAGGTCTGTCCAACAGTAGATGTAAGCAGCTAGCTAGCACCAATATACAACCACCTCCAAAATAGATACTAATGACATCAATTGATTCATTGGCTGTAATTTTAAATCACACAGTGGATGGCTCTGCCCAGAGGACCCCATATAAAGCCATCAAGTCCAGTGTGTACCTTGCCTTCTGTCCATGGGCTGGGGGCTCTAGCCTGGTGCTTGCCTTGAGCTGCATCTCCACTGCTGCTGGTGGGACAAGGTGGTGGGATGAGGTGGTGTTGGGACCAGGGGCTGGTGGGATGAGGTGATATTGGGACCAGGGGCTGGTGAGATGAGGTGCTGAGGTGACTCCATAGCCCAGATCAACTCAGGTGACAAGGGCATTGATGCTCGCTGTGGGAGGAGAATGAAATGGAAAATATGTAACATGTAGAAAAGAAAAATCTAACCTTGTTTTTTAAATATCCAAAGATAGTAAGGTGTTTTAGCTGATCGGGCAAAGTGTTTAATCCAACCCTCCTACATGCTTTAGTTTCTCATAGAACAGGAACAAAACTTACTCCTCAAAGTCACTAAAATGTGGTTTTATTTTGGCAGGTGGATGCAGGAGGCTTGATCCTTATTTGCATCAAGCCAACGTTGGTCTGGACCAGGCACTGCTCATGACTCAAAGCTCAAGGCTGAGCTGCAATCCTGAGGAAGGGTCAGACTCAGTGCTCCCAGCCCAGGCACTACTCACTAATGCTGGGTCATGGTGGCAGTGACAGTGTGACCCAGTAAAACCTGTAATACCTGCTGGAGAGCTCCTTGTACACTCTGGAAATGCACAGGTAGTGCCTGCTGCTAGGCTGAGGTGCTGAGATGCAGGGAGCATTAACCAGCCAGGGGATAGCAGGGACCATGCTCACCCTGGCACTGGCTCCCCCTACCTGGTGGGACAGGGCATGCTATGAGGGGTTTCCTATTCAGCACAGGAGTTTCCTAAGGAAAAAGGGAGAATGGATCATACTACAAATTCAAATTCCATCAAGGGACATGATTTCTACAAACTCCCAGAACAGTTAAGGTTCCTTTCTCTATATGAAATGTATAGTGGTTCTCCCACCCCACCATGGACCCCTGTCTTTTCTGCTCTAGGCAAAAAGCAGTTGGCTAAAACCATCCTGGTTTACATGGGAAGAGACTCATTCAAAGAAATACTATCTGTGCATGTTCACAAAGGAGTAAGGCGAGATCCCTCCACCAGGAAAACCTGGCTGAGATGGACACCTGGGGTCAGCTGGAGACAGCTGGGACAGCCCTAAAGCTCTTCAGGATGTGGTGACTCCACCACCTCTGATGAATTTCCCTATGGCTGGCATGGGTTTGAATTGAGCACTTTACCACAGGAACCATTGCAGTTATAAGTGTGCAAACCAGTAAAACAGCCTGCACGTCGCCTCTACCCAGGCATGGTGGTTATGCACAGCAGCACCTGACTTGGGTTTTTTCAGGTTTGTTTTTAATTGCCAGGTGGGAGGTCACTGGCACAAGCCCATGGGTGAAAGCAGCTCCATGGCATTTGTTGTTACTAATTTATGATTATTTCAAGGATGGCATGAAGTCTTTATCTTTGCCGTCTTTTTTAGGTAATATTTCTTTGAGAAATACTTTCCCACTCAAAACTACGTGTTGCGGTTATGGTTGACCAACATAGTTTGCAAATCCATCAAGTAATTTCTACCCCTGCAAAGGTGCATTTCTTTGAAGTAACGTGGTTTTACAAAGTAACTAAGCAGTCTTTGATTCTTTTAGCTAAGTAGCAGAAAGATCCTCAAATGAAATTACAAATTTGAAGTCAACCAAAACATCTTTTTCAATCCAGCCAAAATTGTGTTATTTTTCCCTTCAGAAAGGAAGTAACCTGACAGATATATTCAGATAGTCCTAACTGTGCTTGTAAAAAAAAATGTGTAGGTAGAAAACATCATGCACTTTATGAGAAGATTTCTTTAATACAGATACAGAAATATTTCCAATACTGCCTTTGGTACCAAATCAATCTCCCAGTAAAAAAGCCTTCTCCTGAATTACAACAAAAAAAATCCTCAAAAAACTTGTTTTGATAGGCCAAAACATGTATAAACTCTAACTAACAGAGAACTGGTGGAGCAAGAAACAAACATGTTTAGCACCTAAGGCACTGGTACCCTCTGTGGACTCTGAGAGTTCATTAAACCTTGCCCTGTAAACTTATGGACCAATTTTGTCTCATGCTGTCTACTCTGCCAAATTCTGTAATTCCCGAAACAGGATAAACTCCTGAACATGCAGCCAGCAGCCAGAGGAGCAGCAGCTGAGCGTGACCAGCAGTCCCACCACCGCGCTTGCTTCGATCCCTGCTTTCAACGATCGTTATCATCGATGGAGTAATCAGGGAAACAGCCCGCGATGCTGCCCGGGGCTTTCTGCTCGGCCTTTGCTGTGCGCCCCAATGTGTCCCTAGTGTCAAGATGCCTCTGGTCTGGCACTGGGGACCTGGGGCCTTGTCAGCGAGGGGTTGTGCTGGTGCTGTATTAGCAGAGCTCATCTCGACTCCCTCCACCCACCTCCTAAAAGGAGCTGTCATGATACCAATGGGTACCTACACCCTGCTTACACCGAGTGTGGGGCTTGTGGAAGACAAATGTCATAGAAGATGAATTCCCACATACACGCCATTGGAACATATGCAAAGTGTTAAGTTGGCATGTTGTTTCCAGTTAGAGAGAGGTAACTGTGAGGGCTTTATGAAACATTTACAAAATCACAAAGTTAAATTCAAAAGCCTCTCGTCTTTTTACATCTCTTTCTGTTATAGCAAAATATATATGTATTCAGCAAAATGGCATTTCTGAAGTATTAGAAGCTATCATGGTTTTCCTAGGATAAGAGAGGTGGTTAAAAAAGCACGATATCTACCTATAATTATTTCCTCTTTTCTACTCTTTATATACTTATTTTCTTCTCTGTGAGCCGGATCTGTGTTTATCACAACTTAGTCCCAGGCTAAGTGTCAATCACTCTACACTATTAACCCAATATGTTGTATATTCTGTACAGATTACAGACTTCAGAAATGCCTTAGAAAACCTGGAATACAGTCATTAGGCATATTTTGTGCTCCTCTAAATGGAAAATCATGCAAAGTCCCTAGAAAGAGAAAATTGTGAGCTAGTAGATCATACACAGTCACTTGCAAGCAGCTTTCCAGCCTTCAGAAAGTTATACCTTTGAAGTCCAATAGATGAGTCCGTGGCTGGTTCCCAGATGGGATCTGGGGAGGGTGGCCAGATGCATGTAGTACCTGTCCTCCATTGGATGCCCATTTCTAAGTGCTCATTTCTGAACATTAGTGTACTATAAAAAAGAGGGGATGCAGCTCTTCCACTGCCCCAGCTGTGTTTACAGATCACAACCACTGGAGCCCAGTCTGGTGGCTGTGTAATGGGTGGGCAGCCTCTTCCTGCACCTCCAGGGTCTGGCTGCTCAGGGATGGCTTGGGTATGGTGCAGACTTATATATATCTATAGTTATAGATGAGATGTCTCTGAAAATGGCTAAGTTGGCAGAAAGAGCTGTGTGAGAAAGAGCTGCGAGAAGCTAATCTGGCAGTGACACACCTTTTGCGTCAGGACTTGCAATAAGCTTGGTCCCTTACCCTTGGTTCTTACCTGACCCAACCCAAAGACTTGTCCTCCAGATTTGGCCATGGACCTGTCTCATCACCATGGACTTGCCCAGCAATTTCTATGCTGTGGCTGTCCCTGGTCACCATCACCAGAGCTGCTTGACTCCCCTTGCTCATGGGTGATGGGAGTATGCTCTTATCAGTGGGATTTCTGTCTGCATCCTCACCTTCAGCCCTGCCCAAAGGGTCATCTTCCTTTGTGGTGTGGCTCTCCCTAGTTGCTCCTCAAGAGTTTTGTTTCTTAGTTCCGTCTAAATCCCATGATTGTGCCACCAGAAGTCCATAAACTATTCAATTTCATTCACCAGCATTCAAGCATCAATTATTACATGTAAGGAGGATTGATTTTCTGAATTAGGGCCAAAACTACTGTTGTAGAAGGACAGTGCTGAATTCAGATGATTTGGGATTTGAATGTTTCCTATTGAAATCAACGCCAGGCTCCAGCTAATTTCAATAACAAAAGCTATAACAAAATGTAGAACTATGCATATTTAAGTTACTAGGTGGGAATGAAACACTTGACTGTGCTCTGGATATATATTGTACAGAATTTCACAGTAGTTGCCTTTCTGCTGGCACACATCTTCAGTATATTTCAAATAACTGAAATAATTATATATACAGTTCTATTAAGTGGTTAATACAGATGATATGTTCCTACAGAGAAAGAATGATAACAAGTTCAGTAATTATGGGGAATGGGAATGAAACTTGAGGAACTGCATGGGCACAGTAGAACTGCAGTCATGAATTTTGCTTTTGATTGATACTCATAGTTGCTGGAGATGAATAACACTGAAATATGCAACATCCCAAGCAGTAGTTTTACTTTTTATGTATGTGTCAAATCTGAGTTAAACATTTGTCTTGAAGCATATGATTATTAAAGAGACCTTGTCCTGCAGAGATCAAGTATGAAGAGCTAGTATATTTTGAAAAATGTGCAGCAATATTTTTTGCTTCAGACTGGACACCTGCTATAGTTAAATTATTAGGACTTTTCAAAAACATTTGTCTGAAATACTATTTTCCAAATTTCTGAGTTCCAAAACTTCTTGTGCAGAACCTCATACAGTGATAACAACAATGGCGTGAGATCCTCTTAGAGCACGGAGATAGACCCCGATGAAGTTCATAGTGTGATATTTCCATGTGCATTGTCCAGGAGCTGGTGTGGGACTACCACAGCCCTGCCCAGCCCATGGCCATCGTCTCAAGGTGACAGCCTTTGCTCAAGCCTCCCTGTTGTGGATCTCAAGCCAGTGGTCACATCAGGAAAAGGTGTAGACCACTGCTCCTGAAAGCTGTCTCTGTGCAGACAGCTTGCCATCTCTGCTTAAATACTTCATGTTTTGTGCATGCTCCACTCCTGCCCTGTAGTGAGCTGGGCTGTACCCTTGCTTCTCATCCCCTTGAAGCCCAAGGCTCCTTTTCCCCTGAGGTCTGTGCCCAGAAAAGTCATCTGGCAGGTGGTGTGACTTGTTGGCCCAGTGCATTTTGGGGGTGATTTCTTGCTGAGTTTTTCTTTACAAGCTGTTTTGGAGAAGTTGCTGCTGCTAATTAATCTTGTAGTGGCCCGGGCTCACTCTTGGCCCTTAATGATCAATAGTGTTTGACCAGTTCTCTGCTGATTAGTGTTGGTCATTCCTGGCTTAAAAAGGGTAACGTCTATGTGACTCACTAATGTTTTGGGGCTGTAAATTTTCTTTTAGCACATTAGCACTGCTTTGTAGCATGATATCTGATAGATGAATGTGTATGTTATCTATAGCCTATTTTCTCAAAGCTCAGCCCAGAAAACCAGTGTGCTCTACTCTCTCCGGGAATATTGCAGAGTACCTTAATTTTCAGTCATAACCACATTTAGACATAGTGCTGCTGCTTTAAATTGGGGTAATGAAATCTTGACAAGTGGTTTGGACAAACACAACACAAGCAATAACAGAAGCTTTAATAAAATGAAAGGATTTCCAGGGAATACCTTCATTTCTTCCCTCCTCCAATTTAATTCTTTCTGAGAATAATCAGACCATAACATAAGACTAAATTCAAGAGATGAGGTTCAACTGGAGAGGAAATAATGTCCATAAAATGTTTTCAAAGGTTGTTCATTCGTTTGAAATGAGTTCTATGAGTTGGACTGATGTGCCTTAAATACTTTATAAGCCAAAATACTTTGCACTTGAAGAACCGTTTCATCTAGGGATCTCAACATGTTTTAAAGGGAGCGGAAAGGGCAACTGTTGCCTGTTGCCAACAGACAGCAGCCAGCCGAGTCTTTCAAGGCTCCTTCAGACCCAATTCCAGTGCAGGGTGGGTTGAGGGGATGTGTTTGGTACACCCATCCCACAACCTGGTATATGCACAGGATGGCCATATCTGACTTCCATGTCCTCCTCCCTGCTGTGAGCTCTCACTGCAGCTTGCATCCATGATGTGGGAAAAGCACAAAGATTTTGTTGTGTCTTTCACATGGAGAACCAGAAGTGTTGTGTCAAAGTAACAACTGGTTTATTAAGGAAAGCTCAGTCAGAGTCAGTGTCAGTTCAGGTGAATGAGGTGACCGAGGTGACCTTCACACAGGTCCAGAGAAGCTCCAGATGCCCCTTCCTCTCCCTTGAATGGTGAATAAATGCCAAACACTCACATTGCCAGAACCACTCTGTTGCCCAGCCTCTGCTCTGCAGGCACGTGCTCCTCACCTGCTTTGGTCTTTGGTTGTGGTAATTCTGGTTGCCACACAGCAGGTTGTCTGTGTCTGCATTACAGCTGATTTACTCGTTCAGATGAGTATCCCCTAAACCCCTAAAAACTCTTCCAGAGCTCCAGTGATAATGACTCGTCCCACTGTAACAGAAAAAAACCCAGGCTTTATCCCTCCTGCTGCTGTGAAAGCTTGAAAAACTGTGGCATATGAGGTGGTGAGGGAGAGATGGCTGGGGAGGGATGGGAACATTGTGGCCGCTCTTTAACATGGGAAAGAATTGAGGATTATTTCATATTTCAGTCTGCTGGCCAACAGCACGGTAACAATTCAGTTGAGCTGATACAGCTCGTTTGGAGTCAGGTCTCACTGAAGGACATTTCACGTCCAGGTGAGAGATGAGGCCCTTTACTGGAGTTCCCTGTTCCTCACAGTTTCTCTTGGATACACAACTTTTAGACAGTCCTAACAAAAGTCAGTCTGGGGATGATGAGACTGCGTGCTTCATTAGTACTTTTTGTGTTTCAATGGACAGTGAGGCAATTAACACAGGGCTCATTACACAAGAATTTTTGTCATTTGCTCTGCTTATTCATCATAGTATTTCTTCTGAGAATACCAGAGACTGTGATTAAGCGCAGGAATAATTCATGTAGCTTCTTCTTTGAGATTTCTATCACCTTTTTGATAGAAAAACCTTCTAATTGTTTTACAGCCTTCATTCTTGATGTACCTGCGGTGAATATGCATAGTGCCCTGCACATAAACCATTCTTTTCAGCTTCTGGTTGAGGTTATTGTCTGCTTGCACCACAGACCAGTAGCTTCACCTGAAAAAACCCTCGAAGCCTCAAGGTCAAGCAAGGTCTAATAAAATATTATGAGAACTACAAAACAAGCCAGAATAAGCCCAAGGGGGTACCTGCTTTGGTCCTAATCCATAGCATTAATGTGAAAACATTACAGATTGGCTTTATTGGGCCAAAACACCTCCAATTACCCAACTGTTTGTTTTTGACAACAGATGATGGATGCAGTTAGAGAGCAGTGTAAGAACAGGGCAAGCAGGCAGTGACATTTGTCAAGAATATGCTCCTAGCCTCCAGCAGCAAGACCTTCCTGGACCAGATATGATGTCTTTGTATTTTGTAGATTTAGATGGATTTTTCTTACATTAATTTATTTATTGTACTTATCATGAGAGGAGTAATACATAATCATTTCCCAGGGCAGGAGAGGGATCTAGGAGGTCCACTTTTCCAAAGGACAACATGATCTTCTGCCTACAGTCCCCACCTGCAAGTCAGGAGATGTAGGGCCCATTTCCACCACAGACACTGAGTGGGATTGGTGTGGATCACTGATGTGTCTGCTCTGATGCTGCTCTTTTTCTTTTCTCCCTCTCCCAACAGCTTGCATTAGCTTGGCCTCAAAAATCTCTGTGCAAAAGCCAGACCTGCTCTGTTGGGAGTTTCAGACATGGAGACATAGGTCACACTTCTCCAAAATGTGCCAAAGGAGGACTCTGAGGGCAACAAAGGGTACTAGTAGAGAAAAATGATATAAAATAGCTTTAATTTTAGGCAAATAGCTTCTCTGGGCCTCTCTTTCTTGCACTGATAAAAATGCTGTTGGAAAACTCGCATCAAATGTCCTACACCACACAGGACTATGGCTGTGTAAAGCATCTTTTTGAAAATCTGAAGAGAGGAATTGCATAGAGTTGCTGTAAAAATAATTTTCTGTTAGGAAGTTGGCTTTTAAAATATGAACATTGTAGGATTTTAAAATCTGAGGAAATGCAAAGACGTTTATTTCTAAGTGGCAGGATAACATCAGGGACAAAATGTCTTGTTTTTTAAAAGATGAGGAGTGAAACTTTGAGGGCAGCTTTCAAAAGCTTTGACTGGAAATCAATCTTAGGTTCCTAAGTCACTTAATCTTTACTTCTGTTTCAAAGTGTTGGCAAGAATTACTGTGTAGCTGAAGGTCTGGACTAAAAAGATATGGGTGATTTCTGCTAAAATCCATGCAATTATAGAAGTTTTCAAACATCTGGAATATATCAAATGAGCATCAGCTGAATATTCACAAATGGAATATTTTATTTTTTAGAAAACTGGAAATGCATTTTGACTGCTGGTTAATGAGTGTGTTAACAAATCAGACTTCCCATTATTTGATTAGCACAGACACTAATGTATTCTGCCTAGGAAGCTGATGCAAAAAGGAATGCTGGGCCCAGCCAGTTCAGAGCTGGGAGAAGGTTTTCTTATTCTGCAAAGATTTAATTTGCTTTTCCTGCTCAGCACCAAGCTGATACAAAGGCCTCTCAGTGAGAAAAATAATTGTGCTTAGGGCTCAGCATATGGAGACGTGGGGTGTGGAGTCTGCAAACATCCCAGCTGATGGGAGAGGATAATGCCTGAACCAGCTCCTCAGCCTCATCCATGCTGGAAGCAGCCACCTTCCTGCCACCAAACCTCCCTGCAGAGCTTCACCTCAGCATCCTCCCCGACCTGGCTTGGACACAGAGAGCAGCATCACCGAAAGGCCACTGGCCCTGCTCACTGTGACAGCTGGACATGGCTCAGCAGGGAGGGACCAGCAGTGCCCCAGGGTGGACACCATCTCCACAGCCCCACAGGAACAGGAGGAGGCTCCCAAGGAAGATACTGACTGTGCATGTACAAAAGCCCAGGAAAAATGATACTACTCCTGCATTTAGGACCTCTCAGGTCCTAAAAGGATGCTACTGCACTCTAGGGAAAACCTCTGTTAAGATCTGCCCGTGAACTCTGCCCAGGACCTATGTGTGTGGTATGGAGACCCCTGGGGGTATTCAGATTCTGTTGAATCAGCAGTTTCTAATCTGTAAGACAGTTGTTTCAGTAAACGTTTCCTGGCTGGTGCTGTGGAAGTATTTTAGTCTGTGCTAACAGTATCGTGTTGCTAGCAGGGGAAGCTCATTCCACCTAATTGTACTAAGCGTGTGGCGATGGAGATGGGAACCTAATTATCTTCATCAAATTGATTTCATTTTGGTTACCACATGGCTATTAGAGGAATGACAATAAATTTTGGTCTCTTTGATCAGGACTGGAGTTTAACCAACACTTCTAAAGTCATTAATGTGTTATGCCTCCCCCAGGCTAATGATTTGATTACCATGTAAATGTACTGTAGCCAAACACTTCAGCTATACATTATGGGTGATGGATAGAAAGTTAAAAAAACATACATGTTGCACCTAAATACACGCAGCAGTGAAACACAGAGGGTGCCAGACAGCTACTGGCAGGCAGGGAGAGACATATACCTACCTGGAAGCTTCATTTTAAATCAGCCCGGAGCACAGAGGTGCTGAAACACCCACATGAGTTGATTCCTCCTGCTGTGGGTGGACGGCCACCCTGGATGCTTCCCTGAGATCACCTGCATGAGGGTGCCAGAAGTGCTGAACTGCTACTGGGAAGAAACCAGAACAATTCTTATTTAACTTTTGGTCTTATATATCTATAAGTAAATATGGATATACAGTTATGTAATGCTAAGAAATTCCATGGAGATTTATCTTTGTGGGTTTTTAGTCTTATTTTCTGATGTGCCAAAAATATGGATTATGTCAAGTAATATGGTATATTAACATCATGGTATATTAACATTTGTGCCTATTATAAAATATGTGTGTGTATATGTATATATACATGTTGATAGTATACATTACTAATGTGCCATGGCTATCACTTGCATACTATAACACAATATGACATATTAATAGATTTTAGATGTAAATACTCCATGATGTATTTTAATGTATTTTATTTTAACCCCTTTCTATTTTTCTTTCACAGATAGGTTTGTGTTGAAAGGAAACATTTTGATGCTTTAGCTCGTGCGACTTAGGGTACCAGTTCAAATAATTCAGGGGGCCTCACCACTGGGCCGAGCCAAACGTGTATTGGACTCCTCACAGGATTTTGTCCAGGTTATACTGAAGGTTCTGTGAGAATAAAATTCCCCAGGTGATCAGTTCCTGAGGGCAATTAAAGAAAATGTATAAAAATCTATTTTTAGAGATAAAATCTTCAACCTTGCCCAAGAAATGACCTAGAAATGCTGTGACACAGTGTGAGGTTGGTCCTCCTATCACTTGTGTTTCACACACCACCCTGTATGCAGCCATCAGCATCTCCAAGAGCCTGGCCTTGCCTCGCAAGCATCCCTGCAAATGCCGCTGTTGGTCATTTATTATTGGGGCTGGGAATTTCTGGTATTTCATCTGCCTTCCCCCTTTCCCTGGAGCCCGAGGCTGCTGAGTGCAGAGGCGTTGCTGTGCTGACCAGGCGCTTTTGGAAAGCTGCAGGTCCCCCATGGGGCTGGGGGTGCCCCAGGACACTTGGAGGCATGAGGAAAGACAGAGATATGCAAGATGGGGGGGAAAAGGCAGAAACCACTGGTGCTTAATGATAATCTGCAGAGCTAACAGCTCTTCATCACCGAGAAGGAAAATTCCCCCTCTGTGTCCCCATCCCCATCCCTTTCTGTTACCCCTGTTCTGCTCCCAACCTCCTCTGGCTTTGCAACCTCCTGTCCCAATAGAAAATGACTGACTCCCCAGCCTAAGAGACTCTGATCACATCTTTTGCTGTGTCAATTTTCTGCCTGTTTAGTGATTCAAAGTGGTTTGGGAGGGTGGTAGGGAGAGGGCAGGATGTGCAGGCAGGGGCAGGGAGATGAAAACAGGGAGAGGAGGAAAAGGGGATTTCTTCTATTTGGAGAAGCAAGTGGTGGTGTTGGCTGAGCCTGTATCATGGGGCTGCTTGATTTTTTATTTTATCTGATCAATTAACAGCAGATATTGACTCAACTTCAAGTGTGGGAGAAATAAATGTTATTTGTTTGCTAGTCTAGCCCTTCCAGTGCACAGACATTGGTAAAAAGACTTCAGCAACAGGTCAGTGTTTATTGCCCACGTGGAGGAAAAGGGAGATCCATGTGACTTTTCTGAAGCCTGGAAAGAAGCACATGGGAGCAGGCCTTGCCTTCTGCTGGGTTACAACCACCCGTCCTTCTTCACAGCATGCACCTGCTCCAGCTTTGTGGAGGGCAGCAGGAAGGGAGCAGGCAGGGAGTGATGCTGAGAGGTAGAAAATCTCAAAAAGAACCAAAATACATTAAATGACCACATCCATGAATAATCAGAGTTCTCCAGTTGACAGAAATGTATTAAATGCAGGTGTTCATGTCATGGTGCCTGTCAGAAGTACCACTCTCTTATATTTCAGTGAGAACCACCCCATCCACATACCAAGATGAACAATCCCTTGCACCATGCCCTAAGTAAATGTTTTACAGGCTGCTGATGGGCTGCAACATGCAAATTTTCCAGCTTCTCCTGGTACATTAGTATCTCTTATTCTGCTCTCATTGCAGAAAGTATTTAGACATATAAAGAGGGGTTTTTTTTCCCAAGGAAGGGAAACAACACCACAAGGAGAACAGCAGCTTCACCAGTGGGGAGCTCTGACAAACAGAGACCTCATAAGTGAACACATGTGCTTCTCCAGTGTTATTTTTAAGGTTTTTTCAGTTAACAATATCACATGTTGATATATACATTGTTATTGTATATCTCTTTTCTCACAAAGGAGCAAGAAAAGGTGAGCAGTTTTTCAGTAGGATCAGCTTTCCTGCTTGGCCTCACTGCGCACCTGCCTGGACTCCAGCACCAGGGACACGGTGGGGAATGACACAAGGAGCAATGTTTTTTCCAGAGGTGGTCCTAGCTTAAATGTAAGTAAAACTATTGCTTAAACAGCAGGACATATAGTTCCATACCCTGCTTCTGACTTTGGCCAGCTGATGGGCCATTAAGCACCAATGTCCTGGTTCAGCATGTAGGATGAAGTCCTTAAGCAAATATATATAAATATGTATATGTACACATGCACAAACATATGCCAAAGCTACTAGCCCATGGGCTACAGCAGCTCCTTGGATACATTGAGGATTCTTTCCCTTTGGGAAGCAAAGCAAAGGCCAGCTCTGGAGAGCCGGAGGCATCTGGTTTGTTGGCTTGTTTTTCCTGGGCAACTCCTGCCATTTCCCCAGTGCTGGCTGCTGCTACCAGTGCTTGGGGAAAGGGATGTGAAGGACTGAAGGGCTCTAGTCTGTTAATTTATTTTAATGAATATAAATTAATGCAATTTTCTTTTCTCTGGCTTGCAGATATTAAAGGCCAGTATGACTCATAAGCATCATCTATCTTATCATCGGTGGCAATAATATATTAATCACCTCTGATGAAGGCTCCTACAGCCCCATTGCAGGTGGGGAGAGCAGACAGCATTGCTGGGTGAAGGCTAAGGACCATGCACAGCTCTCCAGCTGCTGCAGGAACAAGACAACAAGCACAGAACAACCCAACCAATTTTCACATCCAGCATCTCAGCAGCAACTTATCCCCATGGGGCTTAGGATCCCTTCTAGCAGTAAAAAAGGCAGCTGAGAGGGTGAAGAGTCAGTCCAGTCAGCCAGTCATACCTGCAACAGTGAAGTTAGGAGCTATTGCAAGCCTCCCTGTAAAAGATGGAGAGAGCTGCTTCATTTAAGGTCTATTTTTAGTTTAGTTTATCGTTTCTTCATGTGTTGTTTTACTTTTATCTACATTAGCAGCAGATACTTGGCAGTGCTAGCAGGGAAAGCCAAAAGTGCCTGACCTCGGTGGCACTGTGACACTGAGAACAATCAGTCTGGGACATGAGTTTCTGTCAGGGAAATTTGTAGTAAGATTTGGCAAGGAGAAAGACACAGCAGCAGAAACTGCGCATGTTTCAGTTTCTAAACTGAAACTAAAAAAAGCTACAGCTTAAAATGCCAATATGGGCCTGGTCCTGGGAAGAGGTGCTGAGCTGCTGTGATATGTGGGGGACCACACTAAAATGTCCTTCCTGTTTTCCCATGAAGGTCTGTCTAATTTTACCTGCAATGACTGAATAGAGCTTTTCCCCCATGAAAACTGGAGAAAGGATGACAAAAGAGGAGAGAAATTAGCAGCAGGAGTAAAGTATGGCACTCCCTGGCCAATCCCATAAGCACTAAAATGCTTCACCAGTTTAATGTTATTTCACAGGGTAATCTTCAGCCAGCCTTGTCTAGAGACACTAGCAGACTGCTTTGGTGCTCAGTGGTGCAAATCATTGAGTTGCACTCTGAAAATACAAGGAGAGGGAATGATGAAGTGTTTTCATGTACCTTTTTCATGTGACCTTAACCACCCAATTCCCTTCATAGACTGAATTTTGCTCAGTTACACCAGTCTGAGTCCTTAGAAGCCAATGAATTTGCATTAAGGTGGCAGAGTTTTACATTAGCTGGACAATCCCAGTGTAGTGAGCCAAATTTTTTTGTACTCGTATTTTTGGGATAGAGTGATCTCTGCATCACCTCTTGAGTGAAAAAGGGGTTATTTTTGAAATTACTGAGTCTTCACTTTTGCCACAGTTCCTCAAGAGAGACCAGTAGGCAATGAGACAAGTAGATGGACAGGTTAACTGCTTCTGATCTCTGCCTCACCCCTTAGGTAACCAGAAAAGAAGATAAAAGGACATTTTAGGAAAGTCACACACAGAGAAAACAGAACTGAACTTGTACAGCAAATGTTTCAAATAATGAGAAATGTTCTTCAAATGTATTTCCACTTGTTAGAGGGTCAAAGGTTTCCTGGGTCAGATATGAAAAAAATAGATCTGGGAAATGCTGAGCCACCACAAGGAAATTTTAATGTAAAGACTCAGGTGGCAGTGATGGATGGTTTTGATTTTCCTGTGAGTATGAATGTGTCAGGTCTAGGAACCAAGTTTTGGCACAAAAAAGAGGTTTGGATGGAATCAGTTCTCTTAGCTCTCAAACTGAAATAGTGACCCTTGGAAAATTTTAAATGGCAGCAAAGTTATGTTAAGAATAAACTCATTCACCCAATCTCTATATATGTACAATCTATGTTAATTTAGGCAACCGCCAAAACTTACGGCTGAAACTTACGGCCTTCATTCCAGAATTTGAAGATCACACTTGACTTCAAAAGCCGACCAATCTGTTTCACATATACATGTGCCATATTTTTTTCTTACAGCCTAACAGTATTGAAACTCAAAAGCCAGGTCCCTGTAACAAGGAATAGTCACTGGGTTTTAAGATAAAGAAACAGCAGGTCATGTGGTTTGCAGGCTCTTTAGCTGGGAGTCAGTTTCCCACGCACCTCACCTCTGAATGCAGGAGTCCAGACTCTCCCATCAGTGGAGAGAGGTCAGACTCTTGACAGGGCGAGTTTTCCAGATCTCTTAGATGCTGTGTTGAGTGGCGTGAATCACCTTATGGAGCCACTTCTTTCTATTCAAGATTCAAACTAGACACCTAACCTCTGGGTGGATGAAGTGGTTAAGGTGATGATGGGCCTTGACAAGGAAGGTTTTTCATGTGCTGTGAGCTAGTTGCCTGGAGGGAAGGAGTTCCCCTATCCTGAGCTTGGTTTGGAGGTCTTTGCTTGCTTGCCTCTTCCTCACTTGAAAGGGTAAACTTAGACAAGAGCTCAGGTCTGCTCCTTCCCTGGGTAAGTATCCCCAAACCAGCTATGTTATATCTTTCTTGTTCTGTCTCATGCCAAAATGTTATTAAATGATAAGAAATAATTTAGCTTCTTCTGTATAGTGTGAAATGATATAAATGTGAGACACATTCTCTCCATGCCTTTCTTCCAGAATGCCTGAATTTCTGGTGATTACAGTACTTGCCTTTAGAGAGCAACCAGTGGGGTTTATCAGTTGAGCTACTCTATGAAAAAGAGCCCTCCTGTTTTGCTGGGATGTGGTCTTGTAGAGGCTTTGAGAAGACTACAAGTAGGACATGTAGGTGTTGTTCATGGATCTGGACAGGTCAAAGCATGGTAGAGCTCAACACCAAGCCACACACCAGGCAGCCAAAACAAGGCATGTCCATAGGAAGATGTAAAGGCTCTAGTGTATATTTAATGCTGGAGTCTGAGCAGCGGTTTGGTACTCAACAACGTGGGGTTTAGGTGTTGACAATGACAGGTAGATTGACAAGACTTTTTCAATATCACTTCCTCTGCCACTGACATCTGAGATTTAGGACCCAGTTGCAGTGTTCTGTGTGATGGTCAGGATTTTAGGAGTCTGCCTTTTCATGGGGATGCTGGCACCTGTTGTAACTTCTGAAAATGCTACCTTTTACCATTGAGACCAGGATGTGAACAAGCAATTTGCTTTAGAAAAAAAACAATTTACTTTAGAATCCACAGTAAAAACGTATCTTCATATGGATTTAAGAGTTAACACTCATAAGTGACTAAGCACCTTAATTTACTTGTTGAAATCAAATTAAATAAGAAAAGTGATCTGTAGCAAAGAGTATGCTGTGGAAGGCAGGGCTGGGTGTAGTTAGGCTGCTGATGCTGGGAGAGAAGAGTTCTGCAGCTAAACCACCTCCCTGGTGGGTATGTGAAGTAAGGCCTGTGCTAACACCTGAGCGTGGCTCTGATGTCCCAGGAGGAGAGGTAGGCACCAGCTGGTTGATCAGAGGAACTGGTCAGGCCCAACAGTGTTGTTCCATTCTTCATATCTTCATTTTTCTTTGTGGGAGGTTGTTTTGACAATTTTGGGTATAAAGGAAGGAGCTGTCTCCTCTTGGCTTGGATCATGTCATGGCAGTATAGACTGTGAAAGCATCTGTTCGGGGCCAGAGGAGAATGAATGGGACCTTTTCCTCTTCACAGAAGAGCAAGACTTTAATGGTCTAGTGGAAGTAATTCTGAATTGCAAAAGAAGTTTATAAAATAGAACATAAACTTCTCCAATAGAGGATTTAATTAGCGGGAAAGCCAGCTTGAATGAAGCATTTGAGCAGAACAATTTCATTTCTGAAAAAGCAATGATTATTAATCCCCTTACTCCAAGGCCACATTACTTATTCAGGAAGCCTTGGAGTACTAAGAAACCACAAATGTGTCTATATGTGTGCATGTGCTTGTATGTGTGTCTGTTATTTTGGGTTTGGGTTTTCTTTTTTTTTGGCATCCAAACAGACTGTCACTATCCTTTAAAAAAAATTCTCAGATTTTCTCTGACTTCACTCAAGTTTCCAGCTTAACTGATGTATCCATATGATCAAGCTGAAACCAGCCAAAGTAATCAGGTCTTGGGGCTGGAAAGTAGGCACAACGGTAATGAATCAGAAGGCTTAAAAAGCTCTTAAATTGCTATTTCATTCTTCAACACACAAGCATGGCTATCAAGGTTTAACTGCAGCAGAAGGACTTATTTATTTTATTTGAGAAACAGGCACTTCTCTGAAGCCTTCTACTAGTCAATATATCAGCTTGATCATGTTTTATGTTGTTGTTTTTCCAATATACAGTTGGAAAAGAAATCACTGTGCCTGATGATGCTGGGGTGTAAACCTGTAAAGTTTTAAATGCAGTTCTGGTATTTAGCCTTTAAACTTAATGAGATTAAACACAGAATCCATCCATACAATTTACCCTAATGACCACTTTGTAGTTGTTTTCAGAACCCAAATCATATCACAGTGTCTGCCATGGTTGGGCAGTAGCAGCTACTTTTGGAGGAGAAAACAGGCTGGGAGCCTCCCACTGTGAACTCAGCCATGGCCAAACTGCCCAGGGGTGGTCTGAGGAGCTGCCAGGCTTCTGGGTAGCCCCCACAGGGACCTCTTCACCTCCACCCTTTGCCCTTCATGGCCTGAGCTGTGCTGGTCGCTGCATCTGCACCGGGGCTGGTCTTAGCACTGTCCCCTCTGGAGCCTCTCTGTGGGGACAGCTAATGCTACACATGGCTTTTCACAAGTTAGGAATTTGGATGATTACTTTTTTTGACACCAAAATAATTACAAGCTCATAGCTTTGAGGGTGGAAAGTGGCACAAACAGCTTTTCTATTGGTGTAACTTCTCTCCTTTTAGGACAGTGTTGTGCTGCCATGACCATTTTTACTGGTAGGGAAGTAACTGCTGTGCCCAAGACTGTGATGAGGGAGAGACTATGAGGTTTGCTTTACCTATCTCCAGTTAAAGCAGTAAAATTTATGTGTGCAAATACACTTTGAAAATCATAAATACTTTTCTTACTCAAAGCAAAAATCCACTGTGGGTGGAGGAATCACATCATGGTGACTTTTTTCCACATGGGCAACTTCACCCTGCAAATGCTTTCTTTTCCCCTCTCCTCCTTATCACACTCAAATACCCAATGACGTAGATCCAAGCTAAGGAAATGCAACTGCAGCAAACTCTTAGGTTGAAAATAAAGCTATGCATAGCCCCTGCTGTGCTGTGCTGGGGAATGAAACCCATGGGATCGTCCATGTGGGTCTGTCACTGACATTTTCAACATGAACAAGCAAAAAGCTGTGGGGCCAGTTAGATGGCAGGGTTCCCTGTGAGTTGTCAGGCTCAATTTTGTCCTGTAACCAAATCTTCACAAGGAGGAGAACAGGAAAATATCTTTCTAGACAATTTTTACTGTTAGTGTACTTATACTTTGACAAGGGGAGCTTCAGAAAGGCCTTGGAGGCTTTGGCATCATCAATGAACTCTGTGAAGACTGGGTGAGAGTAATCATCTCAAGGCATCAGGTGATGCATGTTAAATCTTTGCATGGATGGTCTCATCTGGGCTCAGTGTGACTTGGGTCTGCTGTAGCTGAACACCGGTAGCGTAAAGCAAGAATAAACCAAAGCCACTTCACCAGTGAAGAAGGTATCTACAGAGATACGCTGACTTCAGACCTTCTGTTCATCGCTTTAGTTTTCTTAAGCAGCTTTATACAGCAAGTGTCATGCAGTATGAGTTTGCAAAAACATATTTAATTTTCATAAAGGAAGGTCTCTGAAAGTGACCTGGAAAGATAAAATTAGAGATAGACCCAGTTCACTCTTCTTCCAGGATAAGACTGTGTCCCTGTAAGGTTTCTTCCACACTAGCAGGCACACCCATCTCTCACTGCAAGTGTGTGATTCATACAATGCATCAAATCCAAACTGAATAAGAACATGTTATCTATAGATCTATAGTAGATGTATGTAAAAATACATGCCAGCATTTTGGAGCACCTTTAAACTGATTGCTAAGTCACAGTGAAAAATGGTCAACAAACATTGAAAGAACAATTTTACTTGGCATTTTATTCACTTAACAGAAACATTCACTTATCAGGTATCACTGAAGTGCAATTTACAGAACTTAGCAGCAAATTCACATATGTAAATTCAGATTTATTTTCTTCTGTTGTCTTTTTTGTTTCTTCTTTTTTTTTACAAATATTACAAATGTACATCCATTAGTACAGTATTGCCATTCACTCATGCGTGTTATGTACAGAACCTTCACTAAAGAATTACTACTGAGCAAGTTTTCCTTTGCCTCAGGAAATGCTGCCTGTAGTTCGTGTGCCTCTGGGTTGTGGTCCCATCACACTCCACCACTGCATGTAATGAGAAGTAGTAGACATTTAAGGTCATAGGCAGCCCTAGTGCAAGCAGGTGCAACTCCATTGCCTTCAATGACGTCAGCTGATGCCCGCTTGCAGTGGGGACTCTACTAAATTCATTCTGGCAGCTGAATCCAGGATTGTATTTATGTATTTCTTGCAACAAAGGATAATTCAATCCCACCACACTTTTCTTTTTGTCCTCAAAAATAACCAGGAGCGGTGTTTTGTTGTCACTGTAGCTGCAACACCGGCCTGTGGAGCATTATGCATTAGTTGAGCTGACATCATGCCAGGGCTGGAGGAGGGCAGATGAGGGCAGGGAGATGTAAGGAGTCTTGAGGTCTCTTGTGTGCTAGATAAAGACTAACTTGGAGAGAAGAAGTAGAAGACACTGCTTCCTTCTGCCTTATGGATGTCTGCGTGAGAAACCTTCTCCTCCTCTCTGGTTGCCCTGTGGTTTCTCTCCCTCAGTGGGAACAGCCAGAGCCCCTGGGACCACCACTGCCGGTGCCACCCACAGCTTCTCCCGCACCTCCAGTTGTGGGCCTGACCGCAGCCTGCCCGCTGCCCCTCTGGGCGCTGCCCAGATCACACTGGAGGTCTCCACCAGTGACAGCTCTGTTAGAGTAGGGACCCCGTGGAGGTACTGGAACGTTCCAGAAGGTGCCAAAACTATTCTGAATGTTAATCAGAAGAGCTGACAGAGTGGTTACCACAAAATGTTTCACTTCCATTATTGAAACATCTCAGGTTTTTGTTTGTTATTTTTTTTCTTTTTTACTATTTCTACTCTAAGGATATTTTTTAAAATATTTTTGGTAGTTAATATGGAATGTATTATTTTACTGAAAAGGTTTCTGGAAGGGGAGAGCTTTGTTTTATCTAATTTAAAAATTCTACTTTATCACAATTGTTTTTATACAAGACACTATAGATACATCTTGTAGTTTATAATCTAAAAATAAAATCTCATCAAAATACTGTAGCTATTCTATTGTGGGCATCAATAAACAATGTATTTACTGTATATGGCTCTCCAAACACGATAAACCCTATACAAAGAGCATCTATCTTTATTGATAGGAACAGTTTCCCGTGTAAAGGAAATTACATGGAAAAATATGAGCCTTGTGTTGTTTGAAAAGTAACTCAGCTTGACAATTCTGAGAAAATACCAAGACAATTATCACAAATCAGTAGCAGCATGTTATATACAGATTTAAAGAGAATCACAGGAATAAAAAGAAAACAGTAGTTATATACCCGCAAATCCTGTCATTTAAAAACCCAAAACCTGAAAGAAATATACAGGGTGTTTGAAAGTTGGTTCTGCGGTGGGACTATCAAAGCTCAGTTCTCCCATGACAGTATCTTCTGCATTCTGAGGGAGTTTGGGCTGGTTCAAAGTTGAGATTTTATCAGGTCTGGCCACAGTTATGAAGAAAATATTTAATTGTTGGGTGCTACTCCTCTCCTAAGTGGGAAAACCCATCTGCTTTTCAAACTGCAGATGAACAGTAATAATAATAATAATAGTAATAGTAATAGTAATAATAATAGGCATTTACATAGAGCTAGAATCTGAAAGCTATTACATTGTGTAAGACCTTACCCAAGCCTGTAGTTGCATCTGCTAAACTTACGTGAGTTGGGCTGTGTGGGGAGGTAAAACTCACTGCAAGAGTGACAGAATCTGGCTTACACCACTGCATGTGACTCTCTGTTTCTGCCAAGTTCCTTAGATGTGAACCAGGTAATTATTATTATCTCCATTTGACAGATGGAGAAACTGAGGCAGGAAAGAGCCAAGTGTCAAATGTGCTTTCTAGTCTGGGATGTCTTAGTGTGGCTACCCAACCCAGCAATTTTTCAGATATACAGAGCATCCTGAGCTCACGGCCATTTAATTTAGATCCTCATGTGTGGATCCTCATGAGCTTTGAAATCTGAGGCTTTGGGTCCTGGCTTATTTTAGGGGCTACCTGAAGCTCCAGAGCTGTCCGCATCATCACACCAGCAGCCCCTGTGCAGGGTTGAATCTCCCTCTTGAAGAGCATCTGCATCCTGGCTGGTGTTTAAGAGCACATGTGATGAACTCGGCCTGGAGAATTAAAATCTGCAGCGTGCAAAACTTGGGGCCAGGTTTGAAGATCTGGTGGGAAGTGATTTGTCCTAGGTGTCAGAGGGAATAATTCTAAAACCCGCCGGGAATTCTGGCGCCTGGCTTGTGCTCAGAGTCAGCAGTGGAAAATAGAGTTTAAAAATGCTGCATATCTTTGAGGTCCAAATTCTTTCTCACATATTTAGGCAGCTAACAGGATGATTTTTGCATAGAGGTTAGACGCCTTTTTTGTGGATGATTATGGGTGCTCTGAGACCTGCTGTCATGATGTGTGCCTGGGGTACTTCCATCTTTGCTCACTATTTTCCATTATTCAGTGATGAATCTTGCACTGATTGTGTGAGAGAAAACAGACTATTTTGGATCAGACAGGTGGCCCATTAATGCCTCAAATCAGTTATAACCAACAGCAAGAAACAATGAAAAACAGAATCTTTGTGAGGCTGGCATTATAATTTGGGAAGGTAAATTCTTAGGGAGGGATCATGAAAAAGCAGTTTTCTAAAGTCGAGTTCAGTGCATCAGACACATTTCTATTTACGTTATTTCCCATACAGAATTAAAAGCAAATATTCTCATGGAGGCTGCTATTAAATCTCAAAGTGCTTCGATTCTCTCGGCTCACACGTCCTGCCTAGCCTTCTCTCCAGCTGATCTGATCCGGTCATGTAGTGAAGGTGTCAAGTGATTTAGACAGTTAGTAGGAACTGATCTTGCTCTGGGGGTTTCTTCACCCAGGTGCCCAGACCGGCTTTCTGAAATGCTTTAAACAGCTGCTGCTTGACAGACTGGTACGTCTGAGCCACCAGTTTCGCCTCGCTGTACACTGATGGCATGTCTCCATGGCTTGGTATTCGTGTGCTCAGCTGCAGAACGAAAATCAGAGAAAGGGAAAAAAATAAAATAGTAATAAAAAAATCAGCCGACGAGCCAAAAGAAACAGGAGGCTTCAGTAGCCGTATAATCTTCCTGTCTACATTTCATAAGCAACAAACAAACTATCACTGTGCTTTGTGTGTTTGCTTTTGGTTTAACAACAAAAAAACAGGGAAGCAATAAATGCCTGTGACATGGTTTCGAGCCATTGCGAAAAGGAAGGAGGTAAACAGCTTTGACTTGGAGTGGACATTTGCAATAGCAAATCTTGGTCTGTTTTACAAAGGCAAAAACCTACTTCTCAGTAAAGGTGACTTTTAGGAGGAAAAAAAAGGGAAAAAAATCCTTTCTGGGGATCTTCATAGAATGTGCTCAGTTTAGCCTGGGAAGTGAAGCAACTCAGTACTTCCAAGTAATGTCAAGAGACACAAGAAGGAGGGTGTGTCCCCCCTCTTCTTTTCCGACTTTAATTTGTTACAGTAAGAGATGGTAAGTAAGAAACTTGCATCAGGATCTGTGCCGCAAAAACCGAGCACTCTGATGGGACACCAAAACTGCCCACCGGGACCTGCCTCGGGAGACAGCGTGGTGAGTCCACGGCCCCTCACCACCCAGAGGACCAAGCACCCTTCACTTTGCATAAAGACTAAATAAACCTCCTCTAATCTGCCCAAGCATTAATGGTGCTGAAGCAGCAGGGAGGCAGAGACATTATATGAAAGAAACCAAAGTCTGGAATATGAGCAAGCAGATGGGTGAAAGTCCAATGCTTACAAGCCAGGGAAACAGCACCCTGTAGGAAAAAGCGCCCTCACAGCACAACCTTGGTGAGCAAACAACACTCGTTCCCCTGTCCCTAAAAACAAAAGATGTTGACAGATTAAAGAAAAAGGCAAATGTGAAGCCTGGAATGAGCTGCTGTGGTCCAGACGGTGCCAGCACACCATGGGGTGTATTGGCTCAGCCAGCGAGGGAGGGCGATGCTGCCAGCCTGGGTGTTCATGGGCCACAAACTGGCCTGGCTGGTGGTGGCTTCCCTCCAGCTGCCCGTTCCCCAGAGGAGGACACTGATGACGTTATCAAATGTTTCGTTTTGTCAAAAGCAAAGTGCCCTGCTCAGCCATGAGTTACTCCCTCCTGCTCACCCCAATCCCACCCCTGGTGCCAGATAGGTGCAGTCCAGGTCTCCTGGCCACAGTCCTGGCCATAGCCTGTCCCAGGGCCTGACTTCCCCCAGAATTTGTTCCCATGAGGAGCCCTCCATTTTGGGGGGCAGCAGGAGTGCTTCTCACCCCACTTCACATGCCACCTGCTGTGCAAGAAATAGGTTGTGACCTGTGCCACCAATCTGTGACTGAGCCCTGGGCATGAAGTCCAGGTTGGTCACTTCTGCTCCTCCCCCCAGGCTCAGGGTCCCTGCTAGGATAGGTCATGCCACTGCCTGGGATGTGCTGGGTCACACCAGTCTCCTTCTCTGGGGTTTCCTCCAAAGCAGAACAACCCCTCTGGGCTTGTCCTCATACCTCTGCACCCTGCCTCTCTGTTTGCATTACCGAATTACTTTGTTGGTGGAAGTGGCTCCAGACTTCCTTGCCATCACTCTGCCTTGTTATTTTCTACTCATTTCCCAGTAGGAAAAAGGTTTTGCCACTTCATAAAATATTTTTTCTTGCCCTCATCTTCTTTTACTCCACATGCACTGCAGGACAGTTCTTGACAAGCCTCCTTATAGCAAATTAATATTCTAGCAGTGAAAGTAGGTGGGCTGAAGAGACATTTTGCATTTCCCCTGCTGATCCTCTTGAAGTGGTGAGGTCAGGCTCACCACCTTGATATCTGTGTCCTTCTCTCCCCCAACACCTTCTTGAAGGGTCAAGCAAGAGGAGAAATGGTGATTCCAGAACCAGGAATAATGAGAGGAAAATTTCCTTATTTCACATCAAACTTCTTCCTATATGTCCTATATCTCTAGGGTCCACCCTGTAGATTTTGGCTATTGTTCTGCCAATGTCTCCTGTCTGTGGGAAGTGAAGAGAAGTGCGAGGACAGATTGACTTTGGTGCCATTTCAAATAAAGGGAGCCCATGGCCATCTTCCCTAGAGAAAGCAGGGCTGTCAAAAGGTGATGGCCATTCTAATTAAGTATAACCTGTAGTTTCTCATCCAAGGCAATAAGAAATACTTCCCTCAGGCCTCTAAGACTTAGCGAGTTGAATACTCCCCTTAGAGTCAAAGGGATACTTGGGATGAGAGGCATAAAAAATGACCCAGATGTGCTTTTATGGCCACTTAACACTCTCTTTGGCTTTTGACTGGTCATCTGAGCATAGCTCCATCACCAAGGACAGCCAGAACACCCACCTCCCCTCCAAACCTGCCCTTGGCTTTCTCTGGACTCTTAGCTTCAATAGCTGACCCTGCAGGCTCTCAGCTCCTGGTCCTCTCTGAGGCCCTGCCAGGAGGGACATAGGACACTTGTGGAGGCTGCAGCTTCATTCTGAGATTGTAAAACCAGGGTTGACTCTGGGGTAAGGACCAGCCCACCTATGGCTGGTGGCGATGTCCTGTTAGTGGATCAGACCTACCTTGCCATGAAGCTTTGCCCATCGAGCAAAAAACATGTGCTTGCAGAGCCGTGAGGGACTCCCGCAGGTCCTCTTCCCAGTTGTGGCATTGATAACCTCCAGGTCGGTGTTCCCCACAATCCAGTTCACACTGAAGCCAGGAGATTTTCCGGGCTGTCGAGCATCAGCATGGCTGACCCCTGGCAGGAAAAAAGGACACCAGTAACAACCAGTGCTCAAAGCCTTCAGAGGCTTCTAACATGTGGTGGGTCATTGTGGCACATGAGACCTCCTTGAGCAAACACATTGTGCACTGCACATGCTGTTGTCACCATCAGTTAAGTGTTGCCAGTCCAAGTAACTTAGAGGGACATAATTTGGCAATTCATATAGATCTTTTTCCACCTTGCAGGCAAACTTTTTGTTAGCTTAGTGAAAGCCATTAGGCTGTAGTGTGTGGTGCTGACAACAGTGTTACGATTGCTGAGTGAAATCTTTCAGAAAAGCTTTTATCTGCTATTAACTGCTGGAGCCTTTGCTATGATGGGAACTATGGATTGTAGGGGATATAAGCAGGGGATAAGAAAACACAAAACATACATTTCATCATCACAGAATGTTTATTAGAGTCAAATTAATAATGATCTTGTAGATGTCACAGACCTACACAGAAAACTCTTGCTCTCCACCTTGTGTCTGCCTTGCAAGATTCCTACCTTGTATGGGTGCAACAATCTCTTCAAGAGATAGTTATAATGGCAATATTTTGGATATCTGTAAGTGGAATGCATATTTTTTAATTTCAAACAGTGATAATGAAGATGTTTTCTGTCACCTGGGGTGACTGCATGACCTTTGTGTCATTCACATGGTCAGTTTTGAACATCTGAATCACATACTGGAGTCCACTGCCTATATGAGTGAGATCTCCCTTGGCTCTATATGCAGATCAGGGCTGCAAGGTCAGGTGTGGGTGTGGACATGACAGAGAGTTATTTTTAATCAAGTAACTTCCTGTCTTTTCTTAACCATTTAGTGTAGTTCAGCCTTCCCATGACTCCTGTTGCTTTCTCATTTCTTGTACCTGAAACCAGTGAATGATTGGTCTTTGCAGGGAAATAAGAGGAATAATGAAAGTGGTTGGTTAATTTTCCAGCACAGGATAAATGCAACCAAGTGAGCTCTGCCTTGTCTCCTCATTAGTGTTTCTGGGAGTGAAGAATCAACACTGAGAGCTTCCAAGCCTGGAAAAGACAGAGTGATCTGAAGCAGTCTGAATATTTTCGAAAACATGGGTATTGGATGATGTGTCTGAATCCAGCTGTTGAGTTCCTCTCTACTAATTCACTGTGTGGGCCACTAGCCTGCAGACCTGGACAACAAAAGCCGCTGTGGTGAGCAGGCAGGTGGGGACTGTGCTGGTGGGCAGGGGCTGGTGGGCACAGGCCAGCATCGGGGCTGGATCTCTGCTTTTCCTGCTGGAGCTGCTGCCTGCAGGAACAGCTCACAGTTTGCACAGCTTGGTGGGGACCTGCTCTCATTGCTTCTGGGTGGATGGCAACAGAGAAACGTCCTTTGTATTTTCCAAGGGAAAATGGGTTTCCAAGGGTTTCAAAGAACTTTTGCAGAGAGGGAGAAGCACTGACATGGGCTGTTCAGAGAAGACAAGATTAAAGAAGAGAGATCAAAGCCTGTCCTTTCCAAAGTGCCTCTTCTTGCACACCATAAATATCTGGTGATCTCAGGAGGAATGGGCGGAAATGGGAGCTGTGGGAACCCAGCATCCATAGGTGCATTTAAACACTCTGAGCTTGGTAAACCCCTGAACAAGACCAGGTGGAGGCCATGCAGGGTCAGCTCTGCAGGCAGCTCCTGCCTCCTGCCTGGGGCCTCTCAGTGCCATGGGAAGCAATGCTGGTGAGGGATGGGCTCCATCTCTACTCCATCCTCTGTGGTCCCCTCTGCCCTAGGAGGGAGCCATAAGAGCCAAATGGGACGGAGCACACCCAAAGAGAGAAAATGGACATCGAAGGGAAACAATTATACAGCACAACCACATTGTATCAGTGGCAAAGCTGGAATTGCAGAAACCATCTCAGTCACTGGGACTGAACTCGCTGCTGTATGTAGAAGAGAATTACAGCTAAGTCATAACCTCACCCAGGATTTGTAAACACATTCATGTCATATTAATACTTCTTTCAATTTTTTGCCCCCCCCGGAGATAACGGAGCAGTCTGCATCTAAAACTCCAGTTCACCTAGGCAACAGGATATAAACTGAAAGCTTGAAAATCAGATAGCACTCTGGTGCTATTCAAACACCTCTATACAGAACAAGATGCAGACAGATTGAAATCAGCTGTTTGACACCACACACCAATCTCTGTCAAGATAGCACTCAAATGCCTAGAGGACTGAGTGCCAAAAAATGTGATAGCAAACACCTTTCCATGCGAAGTTGCCACAGGCCACTAAATAAATATAAATGCTGTTAAAAAACTGACCAGAGGAGAAGAAGAAAAGGCTGCACAGAGGACAGAGCAGGCTGTAGGCACCCATCAGATGGGGCTGTACAGGCCTGCCCTGTCTGAGACCTCACTCTGCCCTTGGTGCACTACTGTGAGGGCCAGGATCTTGCCCCAGCACCTGGAAAACCCTTTGTGCTGGTTTGGCTTTCATGCTTTCTCTTCCCAGCTATCATATATAAGTACGCATATTTTGGCAAGTAGAAGACATTTTCACATCATTTTCCAAATGCAAGGGAAGAGGCTTTAAAGAAACAAAACATATGAGACTCACGACAGATGTGAATATAGAGCCTAGATATATTCTCTGATTGTTGTTTTTGATAACTTCTAAACACTTTTTTCATGTTTTTCTTTTGACAAATAATTGTTCTGATTTTATCTGAAAAGTAAATATTCTAGATCATTTTCTCTCCTTTATGTAAAACATCCTCCTGAAAACCATCATAACAATAGGAGGCTGTAGAAGCTGGAAGGAAAGGAAGAGTCTTTGTATGAATAACACAAATCTGAGTACTGTGGGCTCTGAACTGTTATCTGCCCTCGTTCTCCTCTCTCCCCTAGCAAAGCCTCAGGCCTCTTCAGGATACCCCTTAGAATGGCCTCAGTCTTAAATGAAAAGGAAATAAAAATGACAGAGGGCTTTTCTTTCATCTAAAAATACACCCAAGAGTAATCTCAGTGAATGAGTGGATTTCCATCTGGCTGGGACTGGTGTGAGTGGAAAACCTCACTGATTATTTTTCTGTGAAGCCAAGGAGTTATCTCAGGATATCTCATCCCACACTGTGACTCTCCTCTCCATTGAAATGTTTGTACTGCAATGACCAAGGGACAAAATTGGCATCCTTATAATTGAAAGACTCCTGCAATTTGAAATCCCTGGCTGGTCTGATCCCTGACAGAAGCATGGGAGGTGGAGTTGCCTGGTGGAGGTTGCTAATGTTTGGACTCCGATGCATTCAGTTTGGCTTTTGTTAGATGCCCATCTCCTTAGCCACTGGCTATGCTGTCAACACAGTTTTCCAGGCAAGAGAAATGCAGCACAAGCCTTAGCAATGCAAGTTTTAAGTGGTATTGGCTCCCTGGGATTTGTGGGAGAGGGAAGATTACAAATAATGGCTTTAGAGACAAAAACAATGTAGACAGAGATAGATTCCTTTCACTCATTCTCCTGGGCTGAAGAAAACCTTGTGGTTGTGTCAAGAGCAAAGCGAAAGCTTTTCCAAAAGAAGTTTCAGGGAAGGAAGAAGCCAGCCATGAAACACACAGATATTTAAAGTAAGGGCTCCTCTGATGCATTTTTAACTCCCTTGGAATCTCTAGCAACGACTCTTGGACATAAATACACACTTGGGCCAAGTATGAGCCATTACTTCTACTTTGCAAGGCCAACCCAGCAGAGCAATAGCAGTTCCATGGTGAAATCTCTTATTAAATCACTTATTGTGGTTTCAGTCCTTCAGTAGTTCAAGTGGGCTTCCCTGTAATCTTGCAGACACAGTGAAAGTGGTTTTGATCTTAACGTATGGGTAGACTTATAATGAGTTAGGACTGACACAGGATGAGATCAGTTTCCCTAGTGGGAGATGCAGAGGCTTCTGGCAAATTGGACGGTGTTACCAAAATAACAGCCAGGTTCAGGAAATGGGGAGATTTTTCCTCACCAGCTGCGAGTTCCTTTCTCTCTCTCATGATGAAGGAAGATAGGGCTGAGTCACACTTACGCTGGACCAGGGCAGGAGGGACAGGAGGAGGTGTGGAGGTATGGGTTATGGGAGATGGGGTGCAGCAGAAGTGTGGAGCGCAGTTTCCTGCATATGTGCATTGCACAGTATTTGGCTGGCTATACTGAAGAGTTAAAAAATGGAGAAAAACTGTTCAAATATGGATAAGCCTTTTGACCTACTCACCTCATGACATGTACACACACATTACACTTACCAGATGTACTAAACCACACAGAACCTGAGAATTTCCCCAGTGGCTAAACTATCACTTTTGCATCAGCCAAACTAGTTCTGTCACAAGGACACATTAAAAAAGAAAGAACGTGAAATAGATAAGGGATAAGATAGCACTGTCCTGACTGAGGAGCCTAGAGGACTTTGAAAGGCGATGATGTACTCCAATAAAGCATCCTCACCTTCCATCCCTGTAACCCTGACATCGTATTGGTGTCTTGGGGAATTCTTCTGAAGAACAATTTTGAGAGTCTAAAAGTCATAGAAGGGTCTAATCCTGTGCAGAACTGGTCCTTAGTACTCAGATGCCTCATGAGGAGCTGAAGGCATTCAAGACTATGGGATTTTGCTGGGATGAGGCCAGAGAGCTGCTGCCTGGCTGGTAGTTAAGGAACTGGGAGTCAGGGGGATGGAGAAGAAAGGACTGGAGACCTGGAGTAGGGACAGGGGTTGGAAAGGAGAAGTGGTGGCAGTGAGAGCAGCCCAAAAGAAAGCTGGAAACCACAGAGATACTGACACAAGAGGTAGCAGCCTCATCAGATGGCAGCAATGCCTCCCTGCAGTCTGCTGAGCAGGCAGAGTCTCCTGCATGAACAAACAGTCCTTTTCTCATGGCCATCTGCTCCAGACATGATGGCAAGTGCATGGAGAAGAAGCAAGGGCTCTGAGTAAGGGGCACTGATGGCAGGGCATGCTCATAAAAGGCCAGAGATGTGAGGGTGGGTTCTCCTGACTCCACACATTTGTGTGCTTGCTAGGTGAGAGAGAGCAGGATGGGAGAGTCAAACCTAAAATTTATTGAAAACTTCCTCCCTGCTTTTTAGAAATCTTTTACTTAATCAGACACTTTTATCCACTTTGAGCAGTCTTTGTACAGTGTTAGTTTTCCCAGTTAGCTTTTATCCACTGCTGATCCTTGTTGAGGTCACTGCATATGAAAAAGGGACTGGATTTAAATGCATCTGTTTCTTCATTCTACAAATTCATACTCTGAAGGAAAAAAAGAAGGCATGGGCTAATGGTTTACTTACAAACAGATAAACTTTCTTGTTGGTGACTGGCACAATTAGCGACGGGAGAGGGGTTCATTTGTCTTGCAGGCAGGTGTTTGCTTACCACTGAGAAGCAGCTGATTGCGCCGGTATGAAGCTGGCAGCTGACCAATGTCTTCTATTCTATGGCTCATTACCCGGGAAAGGTGACCAGTGTGATAGAGGCTTCCCACAATGATGCTGTGCAAGTACATGGGTTCGATGAAGGAGCTGAGGAGAGCACCTTGGAGCCCAAGGATGTTCCATCTGGAAAAGAAATTCAGGAGCAATAAAACACATGGGTGGAGGAATGGCCACAAGACAGCTGCCCTGGGAAAATCAGCAAAGGCTGGCACATGAGGTGGAGGGATGAGGTATGAAATCATTCCTGTCCTGTCCTGCGATGCATGAAGCACTGCACTCTTCGGTTATTATACACCAGTGCACTAACTCCCCTGGTTTTACATTATTGTGGCGTCACTGTTTTAAGAGACTTATTTCCTGCCTTGTGTTGTTGCAAACAGAGGTCTCCTGTTGAGAGCTATTCTTTATAAAAGCATTTAGTGTTTGATGAATGTTCATTTAGCATGTCCTTAGCAGAATTTTAATTTTTTTCTGCATCTATAATTTTACGCTTGCAATGGTAGAACTAAGATGAGTGCTTTTGTTATTCTACCTTTCTTTTCTGTTTGCCACACAATAGCACCATCCCCATGACATACAGGGCAAGCTAATATGTGACTTAGGTGGCCAAAATTCCCACAGAATTGTTGTGAATAATTTTTGAAAGCTTCACAGGCTGACATTTCCTTGCACAAATGAGCATGCAGATATGAAGACATCCATAAGAATCAAATCCTGAAGAGAAAAAAAAGAGCTACACTTTTAAGCAATCTATTTGTAACCAATAGTTTGACCTGCTCTACAGTGTTTAGAGTGATGGGTATATCTCACCCTGTTGCTGTCTTGAAGGTACAACAGAGTGATGGTGGAAACCTTCGGGCCTTCAATCTGTCAGTGACCATGAGCTGTTGGATTAGTTGCCAAAACTGTTCTGCACTTTCTTGTTCTATGAATATTTACATCCGCCTAGACACAAATATGTCAGGATGCTCTCTCTAAGTTCTTCAGGGGACAGGTAATTGGTTAAAAAGTGGAAAAATTAAAAAAGGGGAAAGGAGTCATGATGCAGTTATCTTCTTGGAAAATATATTTAGCTCAGCCCATCTAACAAGAAGTTGTTCCTCACAACACAAACACTAACATGCTCTCATACAATTGGATAATATTTTTGTATAAGTCAAATGCTGTCAATCTGTTTGAACAGTTTTGAGTTCAGGAGCTCAAACTGAAGATACTTCAGAAAATGTAGTTTTTGACAGCGTATTTTGGCTCATTTAAAACCAAAACACTGGCAACATTTGGAACTCTGTGGCTGACTGAAGGAAAGGGTAAGAGGTGGCTGCTATTTAAGGCAACATCCAGTGCCTGCCATGCTAAATAATGTGTTTAAAGCACAATCTCCATCAGCAGCGAGCATTATGTAGCTAATTTCTTACATCATTGTTCTTTTCATTAATTAACATTTCTCAACCGTTAGTGCAATTATTGCAGTGCCTCCGTGCTGTATGTCTCTTTTCATGATTAATAAGGAGTCATTATATTTCCCTTTCCTGAAGCAGTCAATTAACATGGAATACTTTCCATTAATTACTGAATGTTTAAAACCAGCATGCTGTACCTGGAGAGCAATCTGCTCTAGGAACCTGTGACACCAATTGCTTTAAAAAGTTCTCTTTAAATTTTATTCCAAAAACACAAGCAATTTAGCTGGCTATATTAATTTGCCTCCGAAGCAGGGTTGTGAATGAGAAACATCTTTTAATCTCATGCAAGAAAAGGCAGCCATCTGGCTGCTGAGGATTTCAGAGTCAGACTCTCTCTGTCTCTCTCTGTAAATGCAGGTCATTAAAGTAATGTGCTCATCTACATAAAACTCAAATGGAATATAAAAGGTAATATTTATATACAAACAATTTAGTCCCACAATTTAAACACTCATTGGTTTTATGAAACATTTACTTTAGTCGATCAGATTTGCATAACTTCATTTGGGGAAAAAAACGGTGGTCATTCCTGCAAATAACATCACTTTTAAAGGAAAGCACTTGCTGCCTCTTTGAGTAAATAGCTTATCATGATGCAAAATTAATAATGCAAGCTTAAGAAATAGAGTTGAGCTCAGCTAACAGTGCTGTGCCTCTGACCAGCTTCTGAGGCCAGTAAAAAAATTAGACGCTAATATCTTTGTCCAGATAGAAACTTGTAAGATATTGGTGGTTTTTTTCAACACTTGACATTTACTTAAAAAAAACCTTGTATATTCGATTGAAGGAGAGAAAAAGCAGCCAAACAGAAAACAACTTATGTTCAACAATATTTGAATTCCAGCAATATGCAGATCACGAGAAATCATCTGAGCTCTATTTACCAAAATAGAGGACTGTGTTCAGATCACAAATTACAAGGTAATAATGATTATTTAATTTAATTTCTGTGCAAGGAACCTGCCTTTTCTTCAGAGATTTCTCTGAAGTTCATCCCAGTGTAAAAAGGGATTCAGATGTCAATGGAATTACATTATTGGAAATCATAGTATAACCATGATCAGATCATCCCCTATGTATTAAAAGCATTTCACAAACATTCATTAATTAATCACAATGCTGCTGTGAGGCAAAACCCCATTTTTTTGTATCCTAGGGAACCAAAGTGGGAAGGCAGTATGATTTACTGAAGTCTGCTCTGTTATTCAGAGCTGAAGTCCACAGCTTCTGGATGCAATGGTTGTTCTTTGAGACAACCCTGTTTTTCTATCCCAAGAGATGACTCAGGCAGGTGGGGGGCAATGAAACCTACACCTCAGCCACTGCGGGTTTGACTTCAAGGTATAAGAAGATGGAAGACAGATTAGACATAGGGCTCACACCAAAAAAACAAGAGAGAAGAAACATAACAAAGATTACAGGGCGTGAGAGCGAGCTGTGCCTGATGGGTGGAAGGTGGTGTAGAAAGATCCAGTCCAAAATCAGACAGCATCCTATGGTAGGAAGGACAGAGAAGTCAGAAGAGGTGCTGACACCAAGAAGGCAATATTCTGTGAGGACTGCCAGGTCTTCTTGAGCAGTGCCAGGCCTGGTGTTCATGTGGTGGTGATGGTGCTGAGGGTGATGGCACTGCCACCTGTGCGCTGCTGCTGCCTGGTGTGACACAGCACTGGCTTAGCAGCATCCATTCAGAGAAGAGGGATGGAAAAGCAGAGAAGGAGCTTTGCTTTCAAGTTTAGCCCAGGTTCAGCAAAGTGTTTAGCCAGTTGTCTCTTTCCGGAAAGCGGTCCTGAGCACATGCATGAGTCCCACTAATTCAGCATGCCGAGCTGGCCAAAACAAGACCCTTGCTCTGCTGCTCTTGTCCTTCAGAGCACAGTGAAAGCACATTAATGACGGAACAAATTTTTGGTTACTCATTCTGCTTCTGTTTTGTGGATAAAAAGCTTTACCTTGGAGGGCAGCCAGTTCAGCATTTTGCATAAACAATAGATTTAACTGACAAATATTTGGGGTAAGGTCTTTTATCCTGTGCGTGTTCATCCCTTGACCAACACAAATGGCTGATGTACTGACTCAGTCCTTTGATACCTGAACATCTATGGAATTATTTGTAGGT
>NW_010186330.1:108887-154796 GCF_000695765.1 Mesitornis unicolor | reverse complement strand
GAGAAAGATCTGTCTGAGCAACAGTAAAACTATCAATAAGGGTGTTCATGTTTGAAGGAGCTATTTCTCTGTAGCCTAATTTAGGTCCATGAAAGTAGCTGTGTTCCCATCTGTAACAAAGTGCTCTCTTCAAATGTGGCTTTTCAAAATAAAATTATTATTCAGAGCAATGCTGTGTTACATTTTGGGTCCTTAATATATCAAAGTGACTTTTCTCGCTATGAGGAAATATGCTGGATCATTCTGAATTTTCCTAATTGTGCAAGATTTTAAGGGCTGTTTTCAAGGGCACGCATCTCTCTAATAACTTCTATGCTGTGAGCTTTGTAATAACCCTTCCAATAAAGTGAAAATCAACCCACTGCTCCCTTAGTCACAGATATTTAAAAAAAAAAAACCAGAATCTTCTGCAAGCAGGATCAATAAAACCAAATGTCTCCTCTTTTCACTTAAATACGCGGGTTTTGGTGCTTTAAATGGAAGGAAAGTACACCCTTCCTTTTGTTCAAACAGCAGATATTACTGCACTGTTTACAAAGCCAGAATCCCGTGTCCAGTTTCCAATATAGATAATCCTTGAGTAAATATATTTTTGCCTGTTTTTCAATCACAGAAATGCCAGCGATGAGCTGGGAGGCATCCCAGAGCAGGCAGCCTTTAATTAGACACCATGTTTCCCCTGATGCCAGGTGTAGGGTGGGCTGGGGTGAGCCCCTGAGGAGCCCCCATGCAGCTCCCATGCTCCTGGCAGCCTGGGACCACCAGCGAGGTGTGCAGAAAAATGTGCCCCTAAGGCATAACCACATCACAGCCTCCACACCTGCATGCCATAGCATCATCTCCCCACACGAGTTGGCCACAACCCTGCCCTGGGACCAGCTGAAATACAGATGATATAAATAACTGAAAAGGTGCTTGGGGAAAGCCCATGGGGGTGAGAAGGGTTTCAGCCTCACACAGGTTGCCTCATCGCCCATTGCTGGGACCTGGTGTGACATCTGGAGCCCCTTTGCTGAGTATTTGCAGCAGGAGTTTGCACAGAGCATTACTCAAAGCTGAATGCTGACATGCTCCTGCCTTTGAACCCCTTCAAAACTGAGATGTGGAGGAATTTGCATGATGCTTCAAAACATCTCAGGGAACTGCATCCACCTGACATTGAAGCCCAGTGAGACTCAAGTGTCACCTCAGAACCTTTGGAAACCTTGCCCATTAAAAAGCACTACTCATGAATTTCAAAGCTTATTTTGTTAAGGCTTTTTATAAAAGACACTTTTTTTTGGGTCACTATTAAGAGCTTTAAGTCTTACCTGCTTGGTGTGTTGTTAACCTCCTGTACCATGGTTTCTATTACCAATATCTCCAGCTATGCTTCACACAATATAAATTGTTATTCATGGTGGCCTGTGCTCAGCAGAACACCTGTGGTGTTCCTATTTATATGACCATTTAGCTATTATTGGTTTGGAAACTGGAACTAGTGCATTAGTTTTTGATCTGTATTTTAACAGTAGGTGGTTTATATATGTTTTCTGGAACATACCTTGTGGTGAAAGATTGAAATTAAAATCTCAGTCACACAGAAAGGAGTTAAGAGAGAGAATTACAAATCATGTGCACAAATCATCTCTAATTGAAGACCTGGCTGTGTTAATTGATTTTCATTTATATTAATATGCAGCTTTTGAAGTATCTTTTCTAAAGAGTTACCTTGCCAGGCTCAGTCTTCTGGTAACAACGGCTCTGGTCGTCAGGTTAACACTAAAATAGATCTAAGAATGCCAATTTCTGATGCTGACTTTTAGTCTTGAATTTTTATCCACTACATTTAAATACAGCTTAATGTGCTCAAATCATCTTGTGAAATGCTACTTCAGACTCCCACTGCTAAATCCTGAAACAGTGCCTTAAGACTACATTACCTTCCAATACTCTGATCATATTCACAGTAAAGATTCCTTACTATTCTTTTAGCTCATGGGCCCAAATAATCCACAAACTTTAGCCATGGCACAAGAATAGATGGCCAATGCTGTAATGCAAAGCTCAGAGGTCCTTTGTTACTGTTTGTGTCATTTTACAGGTGAGGTGCAATTTAGATGTTCAAGGTCTTATTTAACCTCTGGGTTTAATGTCACTGTTTTTGTGAAGTACAAGGAAGTGGATGACCATTAACCTGGTGGCAAGAAAATACAGTCTTTTAAACATGACCTTTTGAGAAGCAGTAGTAAGAAAACAATTTTAAGGCCAGAGCTTACAATATAAACACTGAATTCTGGCTCTTATTTGATGTGTGAAGTCAATGTTTGTGAGGACTGTTACCTCCAAATCCTGCACCCTGCAAAGCACAGTCCCTGCATGGGGAGCTGCTGATGCCCACTTCTGAAAGAGGACAAGTGCCACAGCTCATGCATTTTAAGTATATCTATACACTATTAGTGCGTGCAGATGTAAGTTTGATGCACAGAAAGCTGGTGTCTCTCCAAAGTAAACACACCAGCCAGATATCCAGTGAGCGTGAACATGCTCTGCCCTGGCCGTAACATCTCCAGTCCCCTTGCCAAGGTCTGTCAAGGAAGAGGATCTTGGGGAAGAGCAGTGCACTGCACAACTCAGTCCCTAATGGGACACCCAGGCAAGAACTAAATTTTAAATAAACCTTTGTATTGGGTGCTTGGATCAAGATCCACAGAATAATTTGCATGTGCATGGCAGTGGAGGAGATGTGACAACATAGGACCTGGGAACACCTGTTTATGCTACGGGTCTGCTGTACTGTGGAGCGCCATCATGTTCTCCTCCCCATGCACCCAGCACTGTTGCCCTTCTCTGCCAAACCACAGGCAATGGCAATCATTAAACCTTCCTGCGCAGCTACTCAGGGGGGAATGCCCTGCTATTTTGGATTGGTTGATGCTGGGAGAAATAATTTCTGCAGTTTTTCTGCATGGAAGAAAAAAGAACCTAGATGCTGGTGATGAGATGTATAAATCTAGTGAGTTCAGGGCACAGAACAAGAAACTTTATACAGAAGGGAGTTATATGTTGTCAAACTGAGGGCATGGTGGGCCTGGGTGATGAGCCATGGTGGAAGGAGGCTGGCCTGAAGCTCAGACAGTGTTTCTGTGTATCAGAGGACAAAGCTTGTGAAGGCAAGGAGGTTTCTGTACTCTACGGCAGACTCTTACTTTCTGGTACAAGTCAGTCCAGAGGGACCTGAGATAGAGAAATGCATAGTTCTTCAATATTTTGTCCAGTCTTTTGTAATTCTTACATTGTAGGAATAAGAAGTAGAGACATCCAGAAATTCTTATTTTAGATGTGCATGCATTTAATTGTGTGGTCACAATCCCAAACCTGCAAGTCTGGCACACACGAACACACATGGTGTGCTGCGTGAAGGCAGCGGTGTTGTGCAGGGGAGAGGAGAGGTTCAGCGCTGGGCTGGCTTTGCACAGCTGGAGACCATGTCATGAGGAGGACACAGAGTCAGTGTCCCTGAGGTCCCCAGCACCAAGAGGTGCTGCAAATCCCACCCCTGCAGCTGGTAAGAACCTGAGTACTGCTCAGTCCTCACTGCTCTGACATTTCTGAGGGTCTGAAAGAGAGTTCAGTTTGAACTTCCCTAATATTTGGTTACTGCATTTAGATCCTCAAAGAGGAGGTGAACTCTAGAAATACCCTTAGTTTTTACCTAAATGTGTATGTGTGTGTGGGCGTGTGCATGTGTGTGTGTGCATGCCTGTGGGGGTGTGTGTGTACATATGTAATTTTCCTCCCAAGCAGCAACTGCAGAGCCTTCCACCAGCAGCAGCATTAACCTTGCACTGACCTAATGAGCAAAGGTATGAGCTGCTCCTGTGTCCAGCCTTGGTGTGAGAAAGGGAGGTGAAAAGAGGCTTAATTTGGCCCATTGTATGAATGGATTTGCTGTCTCAAAAAGCCTAAATTCTCTTTGGGCTGTGATGTCTCTGTTGACATAAAGATCTTAAAACAGGTTATGATTAGTGTCAAGAAAATGTTAGACGACACAAATTTTTCCCCAAACAGCTGCCCATTTTCAAAATTATTTTGCTAATGACATTGCTGCTTTTTCACAAGTGTGTACAGTGTACATTACAGAGGAAAATGAAGGTAAAAACCTTAGATTTTAGTGTAACTAATGAACTTTGTGTCTAAAGAACGTGGTTTAATTCTAAAACCTATGGCACTGAGAGGCTGAACTCGCTTCAGCTGCACTGTGAGACTGGCAGAAGTTGTAAGCGTAATAGCTAACACTCTCTTAGCATGGGTTATCTGGGGATTCACAGAGCCCAAACTTTAAATTTGCACATATAAATGCATAGGTTTTTAAAGCCAGAAGGAACCACCAAGATCTAGTCTGACCTCCTTTATAATGCAGTCGCAGAATTTCACCTCGTAATTCCCTGCCTGAGCCAAATAACATGAGTATTCATGCCAGAAGTGTTTGTGCTTTAATTCAGTAAGGGAATAGTATGATACCAGGCTGTTTATCCTGCAATCTCAATACAGCCATATAGCCCAAATAATGCATACCAAGCATCAAATTCTCTCAAACTTGTGGTGATAGTAATAAAAATTGCTAAATGCCTTTGAATAACAAATAAATCTGATTAAACCACTCTCTGCTTATGGCTATCCTGTGAGCAAGAAAACATAAGTCGTTAGATACATGATTTATAGAATATTATTCACTTTTCTGAGTAACTCTCTCTGTTCTTGAGTCTTTGATATTCTGATAGCAATGTCCTTTGCAAATAATGCAAAATGATATATATTTTAGCAGCTACTGGCTAAGTTCTCAAGAGGAAACATTCTCTAATAGCCCAGTGCTCCTGAGGGGCTTTTACAAGCAATAAAATCCAAAGTATACAAGCCAGATTTTTGTCAAATCTTGCTTATACAAACATGACTTTCAGCTTCGGAGATCTTTTTTCTCATGGCAAGACAAGTCCAGATGATATGCAACCAGTTCCCTGCACCCTGCAGACATTTGAAGAGTCAACTGTCTACACAGTACAGCAAATATTTGGAGTCTGAAGTGTAGCACAGAAACCACCTGCTGATCTTTTCAGTGGGGGCAGTGGGGAAAGGTCCCTCATAGCAGTGTCCTTATCCATGGGACTCCTTTCCTGCCTGTACTTGCTATGGCCAGAGGCAAAGAAGGCAGAAACAAGCCTATATGTGCAGAAACACACAAATAACCTCTTCTATGATAATTTTCCATCTTCGTCCTTGCCTTTTTATAGGAATAACCATTCCCTCTTCCTTGTAACCTTCCTCGATTTCTGAATCTGATAATTTCTCTTCCTCTGCCCCTGTACCAGAGCTCCTAACCCAACCAAGGAGCCCACAGTGCTTGGAAGTGTCCAAATGTTTGAAGCATTTGTTATGCCACAACTCCACCACCATTCCTACATATATTGCTTTTCCCACCCCTTTTCTCAGCCTTTTTAAAACTGTTCCTCACTGGTGAGAGTAAACATTTGCTGTTCAAAGCAGGGAATAATGATTGATGATTTTTTTTTTATCTAGGAAAATCCCATGCCCATTTGAGTTACAGTGCAAATAAATAATAAAAATTGCAGTGATTCATACAGAATTGCAATAATAATAATATAAAATATAAGAGCTGCAAAATTTTTTTTTACCCTGGAAAAAATTTTTGGTAGATTCTTCTTTTCTTCACTGACTTTAATGCTGTTCAGATATGGGACAAAAAGGAAAGGATTCACTGAAAGTGCTCATCAGATGTGCTTGGAGCACAACCAGCTTCTAAGACCGTGCATTACAGTCAACATCCCCATCAATAGCAAATGTAATACTGTTTGCAAAGCTGATGTTTAATTCACTGGCTAATGACATTCAATATTTCCATTCTCAAACTTAAATTTGTTTAGCTTTATGAGTTCATATGAGTCTGAATTTGGAAAATCCAACTGCATCCAGAAACAGAGCGGGAGACCCACTGAAAACAGTCTGGGTTTTCTGTTATGCCTTTATGAATAAATGCAAGTATTATAGCAGAAGCTGCTCTTTATCCTTCATGCAAACACAACAGTTGTGACGATTACACTTAGCAGAGGGCAGATTTTGTGACTCTATTAGTATTTCCAATTGCTGGTTCAGTCATACATTTTTCTGCCAAAAGGCCAGACTTTGCTAAGCCTACAGACTAATTTAACTTCAGTAGGTCATCCGGTTAAAGCTGAGAGCAGGATTTATGCATTTGCATTAAACAAAAGCTTTATGCTTTTTTGAAAGATTGTTTATATTGGCCTTTAATAATTGGGCCAAATTCTCAGCTGATGTAATTTAATCAAATTCTTCAGCATGATATTCCACCAGAGAATTTGATCATAACATTTACATTTTCATAGCTATAATGTGATGTATTTTACATGTAGAGCTGCATCTATAGCTAATGCACGTATATATGATTATGAGCATAAGTATATATGTATGTTTAGTTATATACTAATAGTATAATAAGTATATGTCAAAATGTGCAGACTTTGTTTGCAGTATGTGATAGCCATCATTTGCTATTAGTTAACACCCTAAAACAGAGAATGGTGAATGTGTGGACATTTTATGTGTCACCATGGAATAATTATGAAATATTTATTAAACAGCGTTTATTCTATGTGTTGCATTTACAGGACAGAGCAGAAAGCCACAGGGGTGGCTGTGATATGAGAGTTCTGCAATGCCATTCACAATAGCAGAAATATTCTTAGCAGCTTTTAGGGCACTTTATCCAACAGGGCGCAGACGAGCTAAGTGTATCTGCATGATGGTTGGTTTGCAAGTTTTGGGGTAAATGATCCAATAAGAGCAGAGTGGATGTATTTTATTTGCACACTGAAATTCTATTGGCAAAACATGCTGCAAAGAGAGTTTATATTTTTGTCACACTGTAAAAAGCAACTAACAACCCATGGAGGCTTTGGGAAAATGTCCTATTTGCATTCCGTCCTATTTATATGGCATGTTTCTGCATACAAAGAAGGTCTTTGTTTCTACAGGGTTTGTCAGCACCCACTAGTTATTCCCTACCAGTAGCCATAGTCCTCTGTGGCATCAAACTTCATTTCCATGTGAAAAGAGTTTTGTCATGTATGTACATCAGGTGCTATGGTACCTGGCAATTTTGTCTGTGCAGGACATGGTGATGAGCTGCTCTCCCAGCAAGACGCCGTCCCACGTCTGAGCTGCGTTATGGCACCGGACGGGTATGGTTCCTTCTCCAGACTCAATCTTTGTTCGGAGGTGCCCACGGTATTTTCTCACTATGTGCTTGCTGCTGTTCACTGGGCAAAATAAACACAAGAATGGCAATAATTAAATGTTTTTAAAAAGAAACCAAGAGGCTGTGTTGATGCCGTAGCTTGCATTTGCAGAACCACCTGTAGAGGTCTTTTAAATTGGATGCAAAATTAGATGAGATTACAGCCCAAGAAAGCAGCATAAAGGAAAAAAGTTTGTGCTTCCTAGCATGGTTGTCTTTTCACATTCATCAAAACTTTCACACAGCACATGCTGAACTCCTGTTCCCATTCCCTTATATATTCAAAAAGAACAGAGGTGCTCTGATTTTTGAAGAAGCAGTACAATTTCTTGTTTTCAACCCATGCTTATAGGATTGAGCTGTGTCAGGGGAATATTTGGAAAACTTTGGTTCAGTGAGTGTCATCAAAGACACCTGTGTGACGCAGTCCAGTCCAGTACTACAATGTGATATTCAGTGGCATTTTCTGAATAATTTCAGAACTGAGGTTTTGGTTTATTCTCACAAATTTTCACTGAAAATTCTCAAAAGCAGAAGTTTATACTCCAGATCAAAAGCAAATCAAAACTTGCTAGTTATTCATCGTTTGCTTAAATTCCCCCTATAGTCTCCCTAAAGTAAGGTACCCTCCTGCCATGTGTCATACTGATGTCTTTTATGCAATTGCCATCAGTCACTTCAGCAATGTTATACAGCTGAGTGCAAGGCACTGCCTTTGGGGTGGTGCAGAGTAAGTGGCTAATGCACTCGCCCTGCACTGCAGTGAATTTAACTGAGTCCTGCAGACATGCAGTAAGTGCAGAAGATAATGATATTTCTGAAGTATTTCACCTTCATCTTTATGAAAAGAGAAAAACTGAAGTTCATTATGAAAATCACTCTTAATCTCTTTATACTGCTATTTAACCCCTGGGTATTTTGGTTGTAATAGAACAGCAGAGAAGAGCAAGGAAATACTCTAGGTCTGCTCATTCTCTTACCCTCAGAGGGTTTTCACTGGAGGACACCATCTCTGTGAAGCATACCTGTCATGATTTCCCTCTAACCCAAAGGAAAATAACAAAAGATGGTGCATTGTGGCCTTTGCTTTCAAGGAAAAGGAGCGCTGCTTCTACTGACATGAGGCTTTTACCTGTATTTCCAGCTCTCCAGTGTAATTTTGTAAGGGTAATGCTCCTCAGCCCTCAGTGGGCTACAGGTCTGCCTGGACTCCTGGTGCTGAGTAACACTGGGTGTCACAGGTTTCAGGGCTGATCAAACCTCTGGCCGTGAGCAGCTGGCATCATGCAGACTCTCCAGCCACTCACTCTCTCCCTCTCTCATTTTTTACTGTCTTTGCATTGTATGACCACTGCCTGTGCTGCCAGCTCTGGTGGAAGCAATTGATTGACTTTGGCTGCTGCCAATGGATGGGTTACAAAAAGGGAATGGGGAAATAAATCACCATGGCCCACTGGGATTAGAGGAGGTAGCGAACATGTGTAGAACAGCAGAGTTGGCTGTGACCTGCCAGCAGATGGGCAGCTGAGTCCCTACTGATCATTGCCTCTCAGCTTTCTTCCTGCTTCTTTAAAATTTAAGATGGGGATATGTGTGTCTGCAGCAGGCTGGACCAGGTATCGTTGGATCGACTGACCATGGTTGAAGCCAATTCCCACCCAAAACCAGACTTCAGCATATCCAAAATGTTTGCAAGTTCTGTAGGGTTTGTTAGTGCTGCTTCAGGAACCAAGTTTCGTGGACAGTGGTTGTTGCACTACCGTCCCAATCACCAGCCCTGTCCCAGCAGGGTACGTGGGAGTGCTCATGCCCAGTTGTCCCAGAGCACCTCACAAGCCAAGACACTGCAGTAACCACCAGACTTGGAGTACCGCAACTTCTCAAACTTCAGTTCTAAGGGAAACTGGGAAGACCCAATGGACAAATAAACTATACAGTAAGCAAAAATGCCAAAGTCTCAGACATGTCTGAGATCCCTCTCACATCTCAAATTGCTGGGCTGTGCCAATGCTGTCAGGGAACCATTTTCATGGCATGTGTGCTGATCCCTTCTACATCCCTCTTGTCTGGGAAACCTCCTGGAGTATCATTCAGAGAAAGCTCTTTGGATGGGATTAGCTATCTGGGAACTGGTCCATATTTTTCTTGGGACTCTGCAGAGACACTCATTTTTTAAAAACTTCAAGCATGGCAAGCAGCAATTTTTATTATTAAACAAGAGTCGTGAGGAAGATGCTATGAAATTTGGACAACAAAAGGAGAAAATTATCACTTCTGCTTAACAAACACATCTATCTGAGCAACAGCAAGGATTGTATAGCAAAACCACTTTGCCTTAGTCTGCACACACAGAGAAGTGGTGGCACAGCAGAGCTAGACCCCTGCCAGGGAAGCAGTGATGAGTGACTCAAGAGACTATTGCTGTTTTGGCTGGTAGTAAGTTTGACTTTAAGCAAATCAGTTCTCTTTTCCCAAGCTTTCCTGCAGGTATAATGAAGATAATCATGCTTCCTTCTTCTGTAAATTCATCTAAAGGTACCGCTCAAAAACTGTTTATGAAAATCAGATGCTACCCTTTTAATAAAGAACTACCACAGGAGTCCACCTGCTGGAAATCCCCCAAGACAAAATGAATTTTTAGTGTTTCTTTCTCCGTCTTCTTTTTAGAAGAATATTTTCTCTTGCTAGGCCTTTCTCCCCTCATTTTCCAACTCTCTCTGCATTCCTCTTGCTTTCTCAGCTCCCACTCTGACCTTCCCCTGTAAGTGCATTGGTCTCCTCGATTACTCTCATTTTCAGGCAGTTCACCATGTTGATATACCCACATTTTGCATACATGCAAAGGGACATGTAACAGTTAGGGAATTTTAGTGACTGCATGACAAGAGGAGCAGCTCGTCATTTATGTGACTTTGATTTCACTGTGTAAACATTACCTGGTGAGGGGCAAAGCATCTCACAATGTGCTGACAGAGATAAGGAGAGAGCCAATTCAGGGAAAGAAGCAGCAGCAGCAGCCCTGCAAACAACTGTTGAGCACTTGGAAAATTTAAAGCATAGGCCAGCAATTTGAGGGTAAAGGGATCTGAAACATTTCTGTGAGACTGGGAGGGGGGGTCCTGCTCATTTAATTTTTTATTTGTTTATTTCGTCTTCTCGGTTTCCCTCAGGAAACCAAAGGAAATGCAAACACTGAAGTACTCCACGTCTGGTTGTTATTGCAGCATCTCAGTCCTGGCCTGCAAGTATCAGAAACTGAATAATAAAGTTTTTAAAAGCATCTAGGAAGTGTGTGCAAGTGCACAGACCATCTCAGTTCCCAAATGCTCATATTAACTCAGCCCACATGTCAAACTTTGCTCCCTGTAATGCGTGCCCTGCCCAGGGTGCAGCAAAGTAGATGGCATTAGCTGATAGGGATCAGGCAGCTGTGGCCAGCATACCCTCACCCTGGGACACACTCCCACAGCACTGATAAGGGGTTTCAGCTGCTCAACTGCTATTAAATTCAATGGATAAAGTATGACTAAAGCCCTGTGCTGTACTGCCTGTCTCAGGCTGCTCACATTACTGGTATAGCCGGCACACATGCTCAAAAAGATGATCTGCAGCGTTTATATAAGATACCGATAACCCAAAGCTCTGAATACTTTCAGATCGACAATGATTAAATAAATCCAGATCCACATTGGGACACACTTTGTTCTTATTTAGCTTGTCATTAAGTAGCGCAGGAAGATATAAATATTGAACAAAGAAAAAGCTGAGGCTCTGTGTGTTTTGCTCTGAAGCTGCAGACTCCAGCACATAAACTGCTTGCCAGCAGTAAACAGTGCAGTCCACTTGCTGGCATACCCTGCTACAGATCATTTTAAAGCAGACTCAGAAATGTATTTATTTATGCAACTTAAAGTCACAAACTACAGCCTACTGCTGCTCCGCTGTTCAGTATGATCAAAGCATCAGTGACTATGAGCATTTCTGATCTTTGCTGTGCTGGTTCTCCAACTGCTTAATCTCGACTAATTGCAGGGGAGAAGGCGTCTGAGGATGCCACTTCAACCAGAACAAAATGTCAATTCAAACCGGAATTGGAAAGGACAAATTTAAAAATCATTTGGAATGGATTTATGATGTGTGCTACACTCAGATGTGGAAATTACTCCTGAGAGTTCCTAAGATAAAAGGGCTCTGGATTATTAATTATTGGATTATACATTTACACAGGTGCCTTGTATTTAAAATCAGTGAAACCCACTGATTTCAAGGCTCAGCCCTTATTTTCTTATTTTCTTCAAGACCAGTTCTGGCTCTAATGGTAATGAAAAAAGCCACTCCATATTTATTATGTAGTTGAAGAGTGAAGAGGAAATGAACGGTGATTAAACAGAATCACACGAGTAAGGCTCTGTCTGAAATTTTGCATGACTGCCTCAGAGGTTCATTTTCTATTTCTCTGCTTCAGTGGAGGCTCTTCTCTCCTCATGAAGGAAGAAATAAAACAGCCTATCTTGCATTTTTTCAGTGCTGGACCCTCCATTCATCAGCATGGTTTATAAAGCTTCCTTAGAGGGGTTTGGAACAAAGGGATGGAAAGAGAAGTGTAAACATCTGACTGCCTTTGCGTTTTGATGGCTATTAGAGATGCACTTTCCTCAAGCAGATGCTGAATAAATGTACAATATTACTGTTTCTGGAAGTGTTGAAGAGAGCATCATGGCACACTGGATGCTTTGGATGTGTCTCCTTTGCTGGGTAGGGTGGCTGGGCAGATCATTCTCTGCTGTATTGGGCTTTAGTGATCAGCAGAGAGCAAGGCTAAAATGCAATAGGCCAGCATTTGACAGCAAGAAACTTTAGGGATATTGTGAAAGAAGTCAGGATTTATAAAGAAAACAATAGGTCCCCTTGCAATGTGCAAAGCTGAATTATGGCTACTGAGGGTAGGATTCATTACAGAGAGGGCTGGGCACCTAAATGCAGTGGTCTTGTCTGAGGGTCAGTGGAGCTGCCTCTGTGGTGAGTGCAGGGATGGGTCCTTCTCGGGAGGAACCACAAGCACCTGGCTTGCATAACTTAAAAGTTTGCTGACATGAGTTCCTTAAAGTTGAGAATGCAGCCCCAGAGCAGGTGTGCTAGTGCCTACCATGCTTCTGCAGAGTTCAAGTCAGATCTGGGGTTTGGGCCATATCATTAAGCCCTATATACAAATATAAATATTGAAAATAGGCTTTATCTGAGAATATGACACAACCTGGGACACCTGCAATTTGTGGAACTGAAATTAACAGCTGAAATTGAACTTCTTTTACCTTTTCCCTCCTCCCTGCATCTTTCCTAGCTGAAATCCTGGTTTTGGACAGCTATCAGGTATCCCATGACCTGATAGAAGATGTTACCTTCAGCATGTTATTCTTTCTCCTTGTCATTAATCTTCAAATAACATTTTTGAATCTTTCTATTTCTTCCATATTTTTTCATCTGCCAGTAGTTTCAAGTGATGTACAGACAAGGTGTGAAAGCAAAAGCAATTTGCCCATTGATCTTGATAGCTCATCAATATGTGGCATTTAATCAATTTCTCATAAGGAGAATCAGCGATGGGAAAAATTCTAAGTTTGACTCCAAAAGAACGGAAGGGAAATGACTGCATTATTTTTTTTCTTATCTGTTTTAAGTACATATTCATTGAACTATGATTTTTGGTTTGAGCTGTGTAGTTAGTAAGTGTACAAGTGTGTAAGAATAGTACCCCATCACAGCAAAACACATGACTGAGTGTTTTAATGAAAAACTATTCATTTTGGTCCTTCAATGTGCCTCCATGTATCATCACTGATGGGCAAAATTTCATCTGTTCAGTTGATGTAGCACTTTTACAAAGACTTTTTATTATTTTTGTAGAATAATATGAAATGTGTTAAATGTGCATTCTAGGGAGAGGTGCTACAATACCTTTATGAAACTGCTAGAGTGCAGAATGGCACTTTAACACATGAAAACCATTTTACCATTGGACTAGCTTCTAAATAAGACCTGGTCTCTCAGCAAGCTTTAACCTCTTGGGAGAGAAAAAAATAAATCTGATAAATAGATCAAAATATGTATCCCACAAACTAGTTTTCTATAATGTCTGCCTCTGAGGAACTGCTGGGATCAAAACGTGAGTAACTAGTACTGTGTCCAGCTCTGGAGCCCTCAACAAGAAGGACATGGAACAGCTGAAGCAGCTCCAGAGAAGGCCACAAAAACGATCTGAGGGCTGGAGTACCTCCCCTATACTGGCTGAGAGAGTTGGGGCTGTTCAGCCTGGAGAAGAGAAGGCTCCGGGGGGAGGGTATAGCAGCCTTCCAATACCTGAAGGGGGCCTACAAGAAAGCTGGAGAGGGACATTTTACAAGGGTGCGTAGTGGTAGGACAAGGAGCAGTGGTTTTAAACCAGAGCAGAGTAGATTTAGATTAGACATTAGGAAGAAGTTCTTTACTATGAGTGTGGTGAAACACTGGAACAGATTGCCCAGAGAGGTGGTGGAGGCCCCATTCCTGGAGACATTCAAGGTCAGGCCTGATGAGGCTCTGAGCAACCTGATCTAGCTAAAGATGTCTCAGCTCACTGCAGGGGGTTGAACTGGATGACCTTTAAAGGTCCCTTCCAACCTGACACATTCTGTGATTCTATGAAATCCTCTTTAAAACCATTTGTTGACAATAAGACACGCACCATTTCCCCCAAGAGTTATAAATGACTGTTACAGGCAAAGAGGAATGATCAGTACTGGGTCAGGCATGGGGGAGATCCTTGATGCCACCTACAAACCCAGTTTTCAGACTCCAGCCTGCTCTGGAGTAGAAATGCATTAGTATGTTGAAGCCAAAAGCACAAGATTTATCAGTGGAATTAGGATTCTGTGCATGTGGCAATCAAGGGAAGTACAACTCAAACACTTAAAGTTTATTATTTTTAATTACTAATTGCTCCTCTCATCTAAAATCAGATGTGCAACGCTGTTGCTTTGGAAGTGCAGCTGCTCCTGCAGAGCAAAGCCTGGAGACCTGGCAAAGGGCCGCGCTGGCACCGTGAACTCCATGATGGAGAAAACTTCTGCCTCTGAAGCCTTCATGAAGCTCATCAGCAGCCACAGAGCCACGTTAGGCATCTTCTTCCTATTTTTTTAAAATAAAATATGCTTTCTCTTAAAGCTAGGCTTTATCTTTTAAATAGACTTTGTGTGGAAAATTGTCAACATCACTGGAATTGCCCATTTGGTGACAATTCTCTCCCCTGCCATGTTTTAATCAAAAAGTTTACGCAAACATAAAGGGAATGTGCTATTCACCATAACCCTTTTTCTTTTATCAGCAGAATGTGCTGTTATTCATGTGGCTTTGGCATTTTTGTTGTTGTTTGGAAATTGAAATCTTCAAGAGTGGTTTTAAGAGAAATGTTGTGAAAGAAGTCAGCAAAATATGAACCCAGAAAATGAACCGCATGAGACAGAAACAACAGAAATCTGACAAAATACTGACAGATATTCAGTCCCTCTGCGATGGGTATGAGCCTAGAGAGGCTTGCTGAATCATCAGACAGATCTTAGTTCAACTTCTGGAGCTGTAGATGGAAATTACTGAGTAAAGTCCTATGATCTCTGGCTGGAGAAATTCAGTCTAGGTCATCATGAAATGGTCCCCGTTGGCCTTAAAAAGGTGGGGATTGTAATTACTATATCATTCTGAATAATGCTATAACAGTGCTTAGAATATATAGTGCTTTCCATTTTAATAGCCTACTCTGAGCATTAATTACCTTTCCTCAAAGTTGTGACAGCTGGATACTTTTTATTGCCATTTTACAGGTGTGGAAATAGAAATGACCAGAGTGAGGTGAGTTGCTCATGGCCAACTAGAGAAGTACCAGCAGAGTCACGGTGGGGATGAAACTGTTTGTCACTCTTATGCAGCTGCCTTCAGATTTCTCTCTTCATAATACTCTAAGAAACTCCCTAGGAGTCTGAGAACTTTCTAAAGTCCCACAGAGATCTTAACTGGACCTGGAGTTGCCTGACAAGCTTTGTAAAACTCAGCTCATCTATTTACCTTCATACCTTACCTATGAATCTCACTCAGTGGACGGGTAAGCTAGACCAAATTAGATCCTAGTGGGTGTAGTTTTTAATCTGTTCCACCCAAAATATGTGCGATAACAAGGTGCATAACTCTAGCAGGGTATCGGATGTTGGGGTGGAACTGTGGCAGCTGTGTCCTGGAGCATGTGGTCTCTTCATCCCTGCTGCGGGGCACGTTGGAGAACTTCAGACATCATTAATCCTTGGGCTGGACAAATTCAGGGACAAACAGCTTTTCTTGCTGAAATTTTCTGCTACTATTCTGAAAGCTTCTCAGCCATGGCCTTTTGCTGATTAATGTAGCTTTTTTATCACATCTGAACATTGCATCCAAATGCAGTGTTTTACAAAGCAGCAAAACCCATAACAAGGCAGAATCAATAAATACAGCGCAACTCCCTTTGGCGATTCAAGCATTCTGTTAAAATTAGGATCTGATTATAGCTGTGGAAACCTGTTTTCCTGAATCCTAACAAACACATTTTGCTTTACATGAAAGCTTTTAAAAGCCGTGGCCAATGCTGGCTTTGAGCAATCCACAGTTTCCAGCATATTCTTTCTCTTTTCCCAGATAGGCACACACTGCATTGACATATCCTTCTAAAAAATCATATTTTCTACTTTAAAACTTCCCTTGAAACAGAAAAACCCAAATGAGCTAAAGCAGTCAAGAATACCACAAGGAGAGGAAAAGGGACATTTTCAATGCATTGTCAAAGCCAAAAAGTTTTCTCATGATTTATCAGTTCTGACAAAACTTTATAACAGAGACAGAAAAAAGGGAGCTGTCTAGCTGCTGATCCAGGACTTGATCCAAGTCCTGGTCCATGTTTGTCTTTGAGTCTAAGTGGCCTTAAATGAAAAAGCTCATCCTCAACTAGATATGGAAGGAAATGAAATAGGTGATTTTTTTTTTCCTACTCCTTGTTACTGTGCTGCTGAGCGGGAGACAGGAAAAATATAAGAAGTTGTGGATGCCCCCTCGCTGGAAGTGTTCAAGGCCAGGTTGGACAGGGCTTTGGGCAACCTGGACTGGTGGGAGGTATCCCTGCCCATGACAGGGGTTGGACTGGATGAGCTTTAGGGTCCCTTCCAACTTAAACCATTCTATGATTCTGTGATTCCCTCTGTATTTACTTGGGTAAACTGAGGCTGTGTCAGTAGTACATGCAGGAAGGGGCCACCGCTTTAACGGGACTTGATCTCAAAGGAGACTGACAAAGGGAGCCATGCTCATACCCCAACCCAAACCTTTTGGATCCATCCCAGTCCAGTCCTAATGAAGAGAAAGGACAATTTCTCCTCACCTTCTTTAATAACCGGTTCCCTAGTCCCTGAAGTAATCCAACAGACTCATGCTGTGTCTGCAATTTCTGCAATATCCTTTACATGACAAAGCAATCTGGGCCGACCACAATAATTCATCCAGTGCTAGGATTATTTCTCCCAAGGCACTGTTCAGCATTACAGCCTACAGTCTTGTGTGCATTTTTTTCTTTTGCGTTACTTCTGGGCATGGTTCTCTATGATAATTTTGTTCTGTGGTGCCCCAAGGTATTGTTCTGCTCAGTCATACGAAAAATAGGAAAATAATGCACCTTCATCCCAGTTCCATGGACGGGCCATTCATCAGCATAAAATCAACTTCACAATCTAGGAGGAAGCTGCTCCATGCACTGAATAGCTACAAATTTCCAATATGGTCTCCCAAGCTACAACAGGCCAGTAGCCACGAAGGAACGACATAATACCTGGGAGCTCTTGTACAACAGAAACAAATATAAGTGTTTGAGCTCAAGGGATGACCTATGACCTTCTCTTTTACCCTCTCTTTTTGTAATGGGGCAGTTTATCATTTTATTAGAAGCTGCATTTTCTTGTAGTTACAGATATCCAATTTCTTTTCAAAACACTGAATTATTTATATGGTTCTTGAAATGCTTTCCCCTCCTTATCATCTACTCACAAGAAGAGAATTTGTCCATTTAAATAAAAGATAGGATTGGCAGAAAGAAGGTACAGGTTTCTTCCCCTTGTGTGTCCAATAATTTTCACCAAACCCAGTGCTTTTGAAAGTGATTTTAGCCCAGCTGGTGCCACTAGCATCCTCACTGTATTTGCATTCTGATACCTGTCTGCAGGATCCTGAATGCAGAGCTTTGGGGTTGAGAGCCTCCTTACAGTCACAGATCATTTGTGTCCATTTCTTGGAGAGGGACAGGCTCCTTAGATGGCTTCTGTGTGAATCTGGCCCTCTCCAGCCACTCTGCTCAGGATATGATGATCTGGGGATTGTGTACTGATGCTATCTGGGTCAGCCTCAGCTGAACACAGAGTGCTGAGTCTCTAGTGTGAGCAGGCCAACCCTTCGAGGCAGCCTCAGATTTAGGGGTTAACAGAAAACATTTCATCTGTGAATGGGATGTAAAATCCAGCAGCCAGAGTCACAAGCAGGGAAAGCACAGGCTTGCACAGTGAAAACACACTTGAAGTAGAGAGTGCAAGCTTGTCTTTCTGGGTACTTTTCAATACCCTGACTTCTCTGAAAACTGCAGTGCACATCTCCCCATCACATCACCTACCAAGGCAATGATCCAGCTCACATGCTTGCAAGAGGATCCTGTTTAGATAAGAGCTCTGTCAAATGTGTGTGCATGAGAGCTTCAGCACAGCTGTAGGTTAATAGACAAGCAGGAGGAAGACCCCATGTGGAGCAGATGCAATGGTGTGTTTCAGACCTAAAGGGAGCATGGGATAAAACAGGAGTTGAGCTATCAAGGAGTCAATGGTACAAGGCAATACAGCATGTTAGCAAGAGAGAGAAAAGCAGCCCAGGGGAGGGGAATGGAGACAAGCCCTGGGGCAGATTCTGTTTGTCTCTTTGGAAATCCATGTAGTGAAAAAGAGAGAGTGCATCTCTAGAAGAAAGATGGATAATGAGGTAAAATCCTGCCAGGGAAGGAGGAGTTGGGAAGCTAAATTTTTTAAGCAATTCATTTTGCTTTTCAAGAGGCTCTTAAAAAAAAAGCCTATGATTCAAGAAGCCCTAAATTAGCTAGGAAGGCACTTTAGCAAATCAAGAGCTTGATTATTCTGTGGTTTGCCTTAGACTGGGGAGAAGGTGTAAAATATGCAACAAATATTACAGGCCTAGTTACTCCCATTGCTGAAGCTCCACCTCATGAACTGGTGTGTGTGTGTGCTGTAATGGAAAACACAGAATTATAGAAGAGTTTGGGTTGGAAGGGACCTTCACAGGTCATGAAGTTCAACCTCCCCTGCAATGAGCAGGGACATCTTCAACTGGATCAGATTGCTCACAGCCCTGTCCAACCTGACCTTGACCATCTCCAGGGATGGGAAAGGTATCACTTCCCTGGGCAATCTGTTCCACTATTTCTCCACCCTCATTGTAAAAAAAAAAGTCTTCCTTATATCTAGTCTAAATATATCTTCTTTTAGTTTAAAACCGTTACCTCTTGTCCTATCAGACTAAAAAGTCTGTTCCCATCTTTCTTATAAGCTCCCTTTAAATATTGAAAGGCCGCAATCAGGTGTCCCTGGAGCCTTCTCTTCTCCAGGCTGAACAACCTCAACTCTCAGTCTTTCCTCACAGGAGAGGTGCTCCATCCCCCCGATCATTTTTGTGGTCCCCCTCTGGACCCACTCCAGCAGGTCCATGTCCTTCCTGTACTGATGGCTCCAGAGCTGGACGCAGTACTCCAGGTAGGTTCTCACCAGAGCAGAGTAGAGCATCAGCTCCCTTGAAACCTCCAGGAGACCCACGTTAACTTAGTGCTGAGATACTGCCCTCAGGAGAAGTCAGAAATCCAGGCATACCTTGCTTAAATGCACACAAAGGGAGAAGGTACCAGAAAAGGAGATGCTGTCCCAGGCTCCCTGACCTACAGCACCATGCTGAAGCAGGGGGTGAAGCTGAATGTGTGGAGGAGCAACTACAGAGTAGAGAGGACACTGGGAACATGCTGCCTCTTCTCTATATAGCTGTGCTACAACCTTGTGGGTGATGTTGGAAAACAACGAAGAGAAAGGAGTCTTGGGAAGGAGACTGGCTGGAGAGAATGAGCCAGGACAAACCCATAAAAACTCTCAAAGCTGTCTGAAACCCCTCTGGCATTTCCTGGCCTCCAATTCCTGCAACATCACTGGCCCTGGCTGGTCTCTCTTGCTGTCATCTGCTCCTGCACTTCTCCCCTCAGCCCCCTCCCCTACTGGAGGATTGTACCTGCCTCTCCCAAAGCTTCAACCTCATTTGAATCCCCCCACAAGCTCTTCCAGCCTCCCGGCCCATAAGCACCAAAAAGGGGCTAGAAGACCCCTCCATGCTCAGAGCAGCGCTGATCCAGCTGGATTTTGCTACACTTTCTGAGCTGCATAAGGCTGTATCAACAAACAGCTCAGCTCATCTCTGGTCCAAAAAGGGCATTGTTGCAAATCAAAGTGAGATGTTACCCTTTTGTCCACAGTCACTTACTTTCCTGCATGAATCTGGCAAGGATGTGGGCTCCCTGGACCTCTCCTCTGCATTGCAGGTGTTCACATAACCACAGTAAGGTTGGACCTTTACATATGCTGCTAACCTGGTACCCTGCACTACCTAGTAAGATGTAAACTGGGCTGCAAGTGCGTGCTAGCTTATCTCCTCCCTTACCAGAACAAAGCTCATAAGAAGGAAATGTGAGGCCTCCCTGAGGGTGCTGGGAAGACACGGTGGATAATAGCAAATTTTTGGAAAGAGATTTGAGAAGTGGATTTTACTCACTCCCTATATTGATAAAGGCTTATCGTATTGCTTCGCAAAACCAGAAACCACATGGTGTGACACCGTTTTTAAATGTTAATGCATCTTTAGAGAATAATCAGTACTGTTTGATGGCTTGCGCTAGCGCTAGGAGAGGCTTCTTTGTTGTTTAAGAAATGAAACAGCATTCATCTGGAGTTTCTTGTCATTACTGGATGAAAGAAAGGTTATTTCTTTAGTAAAAAAAAAAAAAGAGAAGATCTGAATGATAAACATTATAAAATACATATCTTCCCAGATGTCTCTGGAATAATGCGAGCTAAAAGAAAATGCTTATCTCACTGAAGGACAGCTTTTGGCAACATGGCTTTTTATACAGTGCTAAATTGTTTTAAGAGCACAGGACAAAGGTAGAGACATCTGCTTAAAAGAATGAAATAAAACCAGATATAGTTCTCCCTTCTAGTCCTGCTACTAAATCACTGAGTAACCCTGGGTAAGCCATGCAGCCCTTTTTGCCTCAGCTTCTGCACTGGGGCAATAATTAGTGTAACAACCGACATGAAAAGTATTTTTGTGACCCCTTACAAGTTTACTGTATAAGTGAGAGTTGTTGCAAGATTGTATATTTTTAAGCACAGCTTTCTGATGTACTGTTATCTAAAGAAGCATTTCTTCATTAGCTGGCAGATTTATATGCTTTTTGAAGCAATCCATAAGCCAAGTATGATTGACCTCCAGGGCTGGGTTCAACAGGCAGCACTGGTCATCAGCTGCCCAAAAAACACCTGCTGCCTCCTGCGTGAAAGAGCAGAGTCCCTCCTGGACAGCCTTTGGTTGTTCTCCAGAATGGACAACATTTTGAATTTGAAGATTTGGGTGCTTCCACTTCTGGGAACTCAAGGCTGACATGGTGGGCTCCAGCCAGTCCGTCTGCCATGCAGTGACCATGTGATTGGTATGACACAGGCAGGATGGCCTGGTAAGGATCCTTTCCTGAAGGGTCTTGGCATTATTTGTTGCAAAGGCAGATGGTATCTGGAAAGAGCCTGACCTTTAGCCAACACTACAGATGCATGCTATCGTATCGTATCGTATCGTATCGTATCGTATCGTATCGTATCATTGTTCTACCTCAGACTCCAGCCACTGTAGCCTGGACAGCTCAGGTTTGATGTAACTGCTAAATCTTAAGAAAAGTCCATGCATCCCCAGCTGGAGACCTGATCTACTAGTCCAGCTCATGTAAATGGCTTCAAGTATCTCATATTGGAGGACCCTTCCCAAGACATTTATTTACTGTTGGGGTTGCATTTCCTATCAGGAAATGCAGGTTGCTGTGGACCTGTCCCCTACGTAAGAGCCACTGATCCTCAGACACACAGAGCAGAACCCCACTGCCTTGCCCAGCTCTGATTTTCCCTGTACACCTCCCCTCTGTACGTGGGACCAAGCACCATTCATACAGACACACAGACACCACGCAGCCCGCAGTGTCTCTGTTCTTGAGTGAAACACATTTTCTGCAAGCAAAGAAAGAAAGAAGGGCTGATCTTAAAAAAAGAAAAAAGGAAAAAAAACCACACAAAAGGGAAAAAAGAGAGGGAAGCTTTTTTCTTACAGTCAGTTGTGATTTCGTAGGGCGAGTTGAGGCGCGCGTCTCCGCAGGGTGAGGTGCTCACGTACAGATGGAACAGGATGTTCTCCCGCAGCCTGTAGCCTCCCTCTTTTAATCGCACGAAGATTGATCGCTCCCAGTCTTCTCGCCGTTTGCTATGATCACAAAAAATGTTCCAGGTCATTTGTTACACGCCAAATCGGAAACATTTCTGCTCTCTCACTCTCTCTGTTTTTCTCCCTCTGTTTGTTTGCTTTTATTAGCACGTGGCATCATATATTTCACCTAGTGACAACAGGAGAAAAACAATAAGCTTCTCCAAGTGGAGAAATGTGTGAAGGGGGTCAAAACTGTCAAAGTGCTTTTGGCTTCCTTACCTAGAATATATTCTAATGATAAATTGTGTGGATTTTTGAAGGCTAGCTCTCTTTCCTCACAAGCACGGATGCATAAACACATTGATTTTAAAGAGGCTGTGGTGCATGAAGAAAGGAAAAGTTCTCTTAGGCTCTCATGTGAACAAATCAGCTCTGCTCATCACAGTGCCTAGGCATGTGTTTAAATCCTATTAACATCATGGCAACCGAGATGTGTGTTTGTATGCTCCACTGAAAAGGGCCTCTAATGAAGCACCCAGATTTTATGACCCTTGCAACCCTCCCGGCTCCCCAGGCATTGCTTTTCTTCCCCATTCAACCAAAGCCACCTATGAGTGCTCCAACTAAGCCAGCAATATCTTCTTGGCCACTCGGCATTTTTGGAAATTAGAAGCCATTCTGAAAAGTGAGTGCAAAACTTGTGCAGGCTTTTCTCAGCTGAGTTGCAAAAGATACTTATTAAGATGAAGCTTTTATCTTCGCAGTGGTTCTTTTTTTTTGCACATATTCCATTACCAACAGCTGCCCGGGAGGCCAAACCCTCCCAGCCCTGCCGTTCGCAGCAATAGCTCGCATTAAGGCTATGCTGCCGTGCGGTTCCTCAGATGATTTACATTTGGGAAGACATGGGTGATTTCTCTGACAGACAGCTGCCTCTAATACATATATTTGCATAATGGGCGTGATTCTAATTTTGAAGGTGAAAATGTGATTAGCAAAATTACGATGAGACTCCTTTCCCAGGTCCTTCCCTTGAAAACTCAAGGGTCTTTTTGCAGGAATATCTCTGAACAGCACAGCACCTGCAGGTAGTGATTTTCCTAGGAGGCTCTTAATAAGCCAGAATCCTACCCGTTTAATTCGCTATAGGACAGCCCATTAACCAAGGTGATTTCTGCTGGTTTCTCTGCCTCCTGTTAGTGTAAACAGGGATGTTTTGGACTCAGCATCGAAGCAGTGCCCTGGCTTTAATCCAAGATGCCTCTGCCTGTTTTCTCCTGGTGCAGCCTCTGTGCTATTGAAGCTGTTTGGCTGTCACCCTTCCATGGTTTGGGTGTTTTGTCATTTTTTGATGCCGGGATGCGTTTGCTGTCAGGAGGAATTTACAGGCACATTAGCTTGCCTGTCAGGGACAGGGAGCCACACCCGCTGCTGAGCTGGGGCCGCCACATGTAGCTCTTTCATTTTGTACTGGCTGTGGTGGAATTTCCCAACTGCACCAATTATATTATTGCCCTGATACAAGCCTCTGAAATAATAAAATACCTGTAAGTCCTGCTGCTTGGACTTTAGAGCAATTGCAGTTAGTTTAAAATAATTCACTGCAAAATCAGCTGGGACAACACAAAGCTGTGCAGTCCTAACACCTGCTATTATCCTGTTAAACCTCACCTGAGTGGGGGGCAGCTTGCTGTACTTAGAAACAGTTGCTATGTAGGGTTGGAGCAGTCATTCTTTGGGCTGGATTTCAGGAGTTCACAGCCATCAGCACCTGTCCTGTTTTTACTGGTTATTGTTTTTCACTGATTAACCTTGCCCTCCTCCCTCTTCCTGAGTCCGAGAAGGGTCTGCGGTCAGTGTGGCTGATGGGGCGGGTGATAGACAGCTGCTGTAAAAATAGATGGTGGGGCTGGAGGGCAAGGCAGCCTGACGCTTCCTCCAAGAGGCTGAGATCCTCTGTAGTACATATGGTCCTGACCTGCCTTTGGGATGCTTTTCTGGGTGCTGAACTTGAACATGAGATTCATTCCTGCACACTGGCTGAATAGGTTTAATAATGAAACTCTGGGAGTATTGTTATGAAAGAGTTTGGGATACAATTCCATCTGCTGTGTCTTAGCAGAGATTCTTGTGCGTGGGATGCTTGGGGGATTTCAAAGCCCGGGGGACACAGGGACCTTGTAAAAATGGTTCAGGTGGAGCATGAAATGCACTTCTGCAAAGTCATTTCTCCCCCAGCACCAGTGTCCTTCTGCGTTTGCCCTGGGATAGTCTTTTTTTGCTGGGAGGGGGAGAACAAGTTTGCAGTAGCAGTCCCTTGCAATACCACTTTGCACAGCCATACAAAGCAATGGAGAGAGGCCCACAGTTAGCCCACAAACCTCATTCACTCGCGGAGTGGCATTGAAAGGTCATTCCCACATGCTCACAGTGGCTAAAAGAGCACATTTTGTTATTAAACTTTTGCCTGAATTTCTGTGGGAGAGTTAGGATTTGAGGCTGATTCAAGAGGAACATTTAAGAATGTACTTAATTCTGATCTTTTGCTTAAGTTTGTTATTTAGCATACAGATGCATATGTTTTGAGCTGACTTCAAGAAGAATTAAGCACATACTTATGGTTTAATATATGTGAAGTGTTTTGCTGAAGCGAGGCCTTACTCTCTAAAAGGGAAGCAAAGGAGCTGTTCCTAGCCTATAAACATACATACAGGAAGTTTCTAGTACTACATCCTACAGCATGGCATCCTAGAGAGACTAGCAACAGGCTTAAAAGGGAAGCAGCTGTGTCCATGAAGAGGCTAGTAAGACAAAAATAAGAAATAGTAGATGTATGACAAGTATCTGGTTTTCCTGGGAAAAAAATTGACTGGACTGGATGAAGACTTTCCTTGCTTTTTATGTATAACATAAACAGTGTTTTGCTTCACTGGAAAACTTTACTTCTGTTAAAATCAGCCCTTTGGCACCTGCAGGGCCACACAGCAGCAAGACTGCTGTGGTGCTCATTTCTTTTAAGAATAGGCTATTAGTTTCATTTTTCCTTAAAAAAAGAAGAATTAGATTTTTCTTTTCTTCCCTATTGACCAGTTGGTATAAATAATACCTCTGAAATCTATGAGAATTTTACTGCTATCATTGCAAGAGAATTAGATGATGGGATTTGTGTACTTTTTGATGGTGATTTTTAGAAAAAGCTTCTCAAAGGTCTTTCTTGTCTTTCTTTTGTATATCAGAAAATTTATGTCTTACTTTTCATCTTTTTCATGAAAGTCTTCAGAACCGGAGGATTATAGTTGTCATAAAAATGAAATCTGGGAGGGGTAAGGGTTTTAATCAGTCTGGCTGGAAGCTGTCAGGTTTTAGATGTGCTTTTAGCTTTTATTTAACTCAAGCTCTAGACAATGAATTGTTGAAAGAAAGCTTCCTTTTGAAGTACTTGTCACTCTTGCTTCTTAGCAAGGATAAAGTTCCCATTTTGGAACTCTCTTTCCCAAGAAAAGTCAGGAAAGCCACACCTCTTAACATTTAGCAATATAAAGAGAAAGGAAAAAATGTAATTTACATATTACTGTAATTTTGGCTCGTGGATCTGAATTGTTCTACAGTTTAAATATCTGAAGCAGTCACCCTATGCTCTCTTTATACTAATGGGAAAAAAATCATGCCAGTACCAGACAATTATCTTACCCACAATAGGTACTTGAATAGGTCTGCTGAGTCCCTCTCCAGAGGTGCCCATCTCTCTCCACTGGTGATAAAGTGAGCCTTGGGGATCTAGTTTGCACTCAACTGACTTTTAGACATCTCCAGTAAGGTATCAAGAAGTAAATTCAACTCGGTGCATACATCTCTCCTGGCCATTAATTCTCTGTCTTGGCGCTTGTTTTCTCCAGCCTGCTTGTCCCTGCTCTTTGAAACCTTCATGTTACACTCCAGGCAAGTGTGTGTTTTGCTGTCATTGAGGTAAAGGGCATTAGGTGCCAATTCTGGAGAATTGCTTCCTTTTTGAGCACAGCATCATACTGAAAAATAATTCTTGTGCTGGAGGTTACTGAAGTTTGAAATCCAGCTGTGGAGATCAGTTTGAGCAGGTAGGCTTGGTGGGAGGAAGATATGGGGAAAGTAGGGAATAATCTCCATAGAACAAACTTGTCTGTTCCATAGGGAGGGATGGAAAAATTAAACTCTTTGAGGAAAGAACTATGCTTTCATTTTTTTGGGGGGGTTAGGGAACCATCTTTTTGGTCTCAATTCATATATGACTTTTTACAAGAGGTTCCTGGTGTGGGAGAGGACTTTAATTTGGGCTAGGTTAATGCCAATACATAAAAATGCAGAAGCCACGTTTGTGTTTCCTCCAACCGTGAGAAGTGGTGTGCAAGGAGACCCAGTGGAACTAAGTTATCATGTCTGTCCTAAAATCTCCTATCCTTTTAGCTACATGGTAGCACCATACATTTTCTGTTCCAGTGGGACATGTCTCTTTTTCTAGAGAAAAATGGATAAATGTGACTTCAATGTGCAGAAAATATGTGCTGGTCAGGGAAGCAGTGGTGTCTCCTCTTGACTGAACAGAATGTGATTTGAAGGTATTGTGAACAGACCTTGTGCTGCACTGAAGATTCTCCTAACAAAAGACTGTTAACATTGATCCAAATAAAATAATAATACGACTGAACATGTTAGGGAGATGGATCAATACAACAGTTTAAGATGCAGTGGCAGCACTCGTTTCCCGAGACACTGTAGCACAAAGCAAGTACTGGGGTTGCTACACTGCTGAAAACATAGTAATTTAATGTAAACTTGAAAGCAGTTCAGATTGAAATAGAGAGAATATTTGTTTTGATTAAACCCTTCGAGGCTCTTGTCCCCCTTTGTTAGCCAAGCTCATCTACTCAGTATACTCTCTTGTCTTCAACCCTAGCCTGAAGTGAAAATAAACATTATTCCTATCACTGTTGCCTTGGTGTAATGGCATCAGAGAAGCTCACAAGAACACACAATCCTGCTCGGATAAACATTGTCTGTGATCTGATGCACAGCTTTCTGATGTCAAAGGGAGTTTTGCACTGAGGTTAATTGGCCTTCATATAAAGTCCCAATGACCTCCCATATGTTTTGCTGGGTCTGCCATCCCATCTCAAGACTGACCAGGCCCACCTCCCTCAGCCCCTTCACACAGGCCAAGCACTTTGGCCCCTGAGCACAAACCTGCTTCAGATGGTTGATGTCTTTCCTGTATTGAGGGACCCAAAACTGCACATGGCATTGTAGAAGTGGTTTAATGAGTGCCAAGTAGTGGGGGATGATGACATCCCCTGACTGACTTTTCACACAGCCTGGGATTCTGCTGACCCTCTTTGCTGCCTGGCACACCGATGTCTCATACTCAGCTTGCTGTCTGCCTACAAACATTGTCTCTTTTCAGCAGAGCTGCTCCCCAGACAGTAAGGCCCCAGACTGTGTTGTTGCAGGTCATTCTTTCCCCCATGGTGCAGGACTTCCCATTTGTCCTTGTTTTCTGTTCAAGTTTCTGCTGGCCCAGTACTCCAGCCTGTCTGGATGGCAGCCCACCCGTCAAGCATATCAGCTTTTCCCCCTCCACAATTTTGTGCCTCTGCAAAGCTTATAAACAAGAACTCCATAGGTTTTTCCAGATTGTTGGTAGATAGGATTAGCCAGGTTCCAGGATAGACCTCTGTGTTACCCCACTTGTTACCAGCTTCCAGTCAGTGTATAACCCATTAAACATTTAAATGGTTACAAGGTGGGTTTGACTGAAGACATAAACAATAACTCCTCTGTAATGACTCTATGTGCTATAACATTTTAAAACATCATAAAGAACGAGTGAGTGATAGCATCTTGCACTTTGGCACAAAGTTTTCTGTACTCTTAACACTCATCGGTTCTCTAGTGAGTCAATGAAGGCATTAATGATCAATAAATCACTTCCTAGAGATATTTCAGCAGCAGCGAGGAAGACAGGAAAGTGTCTGCAGTGAGAAAATGACCCCCTTCCAGTCTCTGGCCAGTGAATGATGCTAATAAGCCTGCACGTAAAGATTTGTACAAAATCACCAAGCTTCATAAAACCAACTTTATGAGTCATATCTAATAGCTACTGAGAGAAAATCAGCTGAAGTAAAGGAGCTCATGACCCAACACTCCAGACTAACTCTCTCATTTTTTTCCATGCAGTGTATTGGTCCTCCATCAGCCAAAGACTCAGAAACAACAATATAAAGAAAAAATAGTTTGAATGTCTGGAGGATGGATCTGTTCCAGTGAAGGCTGTATAACATTCCCCAAGCATCAACAGAATTCAGTTACCTTAAGTGTAGCTCCAGCTGTGAGTAGAGGAAGTGAACAAATGCCCTTCTTGCCACAATTTCTGCATGGCAGTCGTTGACTGCAAGCCCTTGGTCATTAATGTATTCCCCATTTATACATTTGGTACCTGATGACAGCACAATAACCTGAGCTTGCCTGATGTCCAAACCTGTAGGAAGAAAAACAAAAGGGTTGTGAAATTGTCAGGGTATGAGTATGAGATCATAATTGTTAAAGATCTTACAGCCCACGTTTTGATGTGGCAGCCCACACAGACGTAATGGGATGCTTGTAAAGGTGATGATACGGCCTTTGGAACATGCAGGGATGTCACATCTCTGTGTCATTAGAATAATAAGAGCTGTATTTCAATCTTGCTGCTAATTCCAAGATAAAAGCTTGCCACGAAGTTTACTTGTTAAATCAATAGCTACATCATAGGAGAGCGCATGCTGTAGGTAAGTAATAAAGATCTCCTGCAGTGCTGATAAATGGCCAGGTTTTTATGAGCTGCTGAAGAAATTTTCTGGTGGGAACACACACTCCCTGTAATGTTAGGTTTCATTACTGTTGCACTATAAGTATTAAATAAAATGCAAGTAACACTTCTGGAGCTGCTTTTTAAAAATCTCAGAGAACAAACAGATCTGGCTTTCAGTAATTTTCTTTTTGTTTCTCCGAGAGCAGCTACTTCAGTGCCTTTTCCACTGTGGTCCCAGGGAGGGAGCATTCATTACCGAGACCAGCTATATTATCCCATTGCCTCTTCAGATAACAGTGATGTCAATTGAAAGACATGCTTTTCTTGGCCCAGATAGACACTTTCTAGGATTAAATGCTGATTTATTTGGAGTTAGTAGCAAAATGCTTCAACAGGACCTGGGTTTCACTCTAAAATGTAGCTCATTCATCCCTGTGGACAATTTCAAATAATAGTTAAGAAAGAACTGAGCCCCAGTTGAAATCACTTTAATAAGTGATTCAATACCAGGACATTTCAGGATACAGCTCTTTGCATACCAAAGAACAGAGGAGTAACTCTTGGGAAAAAGGACTTTTCTGACTGGCAGGTTCTTCCTCTAGATGTGACAAAGCAGCCCAAGAGTGTTGGGCTGTGACAGCTGTACATGACTCTGTAGGCAAACACATGTACAGTATAGAGTCAGACTACTGGGGCTGGCATGGCTGTATTCATGGAGTGCCACCCGAGATGCCCTCGATGTCCTGCCCAACCTCTGGTTGGTGCTCCAGGGTGGCGGGGGTGTCCAGAAGGTTCTGCACCCTCCTCACACATTTCACATGGACATCCATAACGTGCCTCAGTGGAAACAGATGCCTGTGTTTAAGCAACTGAATCAAGCCCTCAAAGCCTGACAAATCAGTGACTAAGGCAGGCCTGAGGCTGCAAGTACACATAGAGGGAATGGAAACAACCTCACCATGGGCCATGGTGATGCTGTGATGGTGATGACATTACTTTAACTGTAGAAAAGCTTTAGGAATTATTTTATAGAGTCAACAATATTATTTTTTTTCATATGATGAAGCCTATTGAGTGGCAGAAAAAATGATAAATTACAGAGATTTTCCGATTTGAAGGCACCATGTTTGAGGCCTTGTTCTCTCATAAGATCCATTGATGTGATATGAGAAAATAGCTGAATGGAGAAGGAAAGTGTATTTTTAACGTAAAGGGCTGGTGCTCCCAGTGATGTCCCAGTTTGTAAGTGGGACCAATAATAATTCATAATGTTGTTATAGGTACTGATAACTGTTATAGGTATAGTGACAAAGTACACATCACTGTTTAATCTCTATGACTAGAAATGTGGCCCTAACAGAATGCTTGGGAGTATTAAAAAAAAAAAAGAAAAAGCTGGCATTGTAAAAAACCTGAGAGATGAAGATAGGAGCACATGGGACAATGCAGTGGAGAAATGAAATTATAAAGTGTTTGTGTTTATTTCAGTTTTATATAAGTGTTTATAAAAATCTTTATAAAAAGTTGATGTGGATAAATGGCTTCTTCCCTACAAAGGTATTTATATGCTGTGCATTAGAATTTACGTCCCTTTGCTTTAGGGTCACTGCTTTCGTGGACCAATACCAAGCATTTTGTGAGGCACTGCCTGCAACAGAGGTGTTTGATTCCTACTCAGTATCTCAAAAAGTAGTATATATGTTCCTGAAGAGTATATAGTATTTTCCTTGCTTGGAAGGTCCATGGTAAGAATCAGCTATTTTTTTTGGTTCTGTTTTATTTACCAATGTGCACAGAGTCTTATTTTCCTCAGTGCAGCAGTTCCCTTGTTGAGAAACCCTCTGTCTCTCTGCCTGCCATCCTGCACCTGACAACCTCTATCAATGCTCCTTCTTTGGGCAGTTAGAATGATTGCTTCCTTCCTCTCACATTAGCATACCCCATACATGTGCCTCCCTGTCTCCTCCTTTACCTGGCTCTGCAAATACGGAGCAAACCATCTGCTCTCCAGGAGCTATACCTTGCTCACCCCTCCTGATCAGTCCAGTGCACATTGTGACTCCTTGTATTATTTCAAACATTTTATCCATAAATAAGCTTAACTCTTTCTCTTTTCTAGCATGAGTGTAAGATGATGAATGCAGCCAGGATTTTCTGTGAGGTCTGGATTTAGTAACAAATTAAAGACAGAGGCACCCAACACCTATTTATGCAGCAATAATATGAATCTTTATGATGTTGTTTGCTATCATAATGTTCACCTGGACAGTAATAGCAAGTGTGCTTGGGGGTGTTCATTTTTGGGTGAATTAACTCCATATGTTGGCTTTCAGTGATATGGGGCCCCAGTAGGTAGCCATGTGTGGACACAGCCCTGGGTGTCTGCCAGTCCTGGCAAGGTGCATGTCTTTGCAGAACATCATTTTGATGTTGCCCAGAGCTGGAAACAATGCTTTCCAAGAATTTGCAGAACTGGTTTGAGTGTTAAACATTAAAATTTTCCATGTATTTTCCACTTGCAATGACAGGAAATAATTTCTCCATGCTCAGAAATACCCAAGAGTTATGTCTCACTGCTACGGCACTCAGGAACACAGGTGTACATGACTTATGCATTAACTCTGAAATATTTACACCTCACTGGGGAGCCAAATAGGGAAAGTGATCTGTGACAAATGTAGCACCATTCAACGCTGCATATGAGGGCACCCAGCACGATGAGGAATACTTCCAACAACCTGAGAGTTGCCCAATGTATTCAGCAGCATGTATGCTGACAGACTGTTCTCTTGTATGCCTTGTTTTGTACATACATGGAGTTGGAGGTTTATCCCCTGTGAAATACTTGATATTATTTCCAGTGAACATAAGACGAATTTGTCTCTCAAAATAAGATGTGTGATGCCTAGTTGATGAAGGCAAATTATAACATTGACTGATCACATTGACATTTTAGGCAGCATTTCCAACTCTTGAGCCTAGATACTTGCTGCAGTCATTTGGAATTAATAGGTACTTCTGTACATTTGTCTATTTTGCATAAAAACAGTCATTATTAACTCTTGTCATTAATGTTTACTTCCTATTTTATTTTTCCTGCAGAATACTTCAAATTTCTCAAGTGATTTTTATTTACGAATGTCAAGCTACCTCCTAAACGTTGATTAATTTAACCTCAGACATGTGGCATACCTACATTGAGTCCATCATCAAGTCATGCCTAGAAAAGCCGAAGTGTTGAGTGTAGCAAAATCCTAAGTAGCACTAACCTGACACCACCAGCCACATGCCACCTTCCGTGCTTTAGGGTGTACGGCAGGGTATGATCCTGGACAAGGATTGCTCCTGGCAAGATTCATGTTCTTACTACGGGGAGCCCATCTCAGATGAAAGACCCAGGGATCTCTCTGTGTTCAGGTCATTTGACAAACAAGAAGTAATGGGCTACATTATTATGACCTTAACTCCTGATCCACTGATTGTCAGAGTTCATGAGGCATTTCTTTCCCTTACTGCCTTCTGCAAAGTAATGTTTGAGGAGACATTAGGTTAAAAGTAACTAGCAAACGATTTATAACAGGCACCTGCATTAGGTTTCTATTATTTGCCTAAAGACTCCTAATAGTTTTCAATTTGAAAAGGAAATGGAGCAAGGGAAAGGAAATTGGGGAGCTGTGTCAGCATACCAGCTGGGTCCTGTTGACAGGAACAGCCGGGAGAGCAGGAAGGGAATTAGCCACGTTTTCTTTTCAAAAATTCTGCCAATTAATTGGTTGCATTATAGAACAAAAATGTACCCATAAATGACATACCGTCTTTGATCACAGATTCAGTCTAATGATCTGGTGAGGTAATGAGTCTTTCTAGTGCTCTGCTGAAAGCCTGGCCTCCCCTTGGGGTCTAGTAGGCAGGGGGATCTTGACCCCACTAATGTTCATTTTTTTGTGTGTCTGTGATAGTCCAGACTTTCACATCATAGCTGAGCCATTGAAAAGAAAATGGGTTTTATTATAAGCCATTTTCAGTTTGCTGACACCAGTGGTGGGATTCATTTCAGCTATTCTGGATAACCAGAGTTTAGATGTCTGTAGCTGAGCTAATTGCTGTAGATTCTCTTTAGAGAGGAACTTTCCTGGGAGGTGATTCATCTGGCCTGTTTTAGATATTTGCTTCTGGATAGTCTGAATTACACCTCAATATTGCCAGCTTGTCTTCATGAACTCTGAAGACCTGTAGCAGCCAGCAGAAGTACAGCTTTCTACACTGTAGACAGCTGCTTGTAGGAAGATTTCTTTTACCGTAAGTAGCCAAATACCATGTGCAAATCAAAACTCCCAAAATCATAAGATGGCAAGCAGAGCAAATCTAGTGCCTTTTAATTTTTTTCCTGATGTTTAAACGTTAAGGGTTTTTTTTCCAGTTTTTTCCCTATAACAATTAATCATAGTTGTATTAACATTAATATATTCACGGATGATCAGATTGCCTTGAGCTGGGCTATTACCCACATAAAGCAAACAATGCTGTCTTGCCTATATGATATCCCAGAACATCAGTCCTGAAGCCACAAAGCTTGCAATAGCAATGATTCAGAAAGATGCTGACAGAAGAGACAGTAAGCAAGAAAAAATATGAAGGTTTGCTCAGCAAATAAGTTTGATATGGAGAACTGGCTGACATCTCATGGACTGCAGTTGTAAGTTGTGCTTTTAAGTCAGTCATGGCCATAAACGCAAACTGTCTACACCCATCTGCTTCAGGACACAGCTCTACCAATAAAACCAGAGAGTTTTGGCTAGACTAATCAATGTTTTTACTGGCTTTAATAAAGATACTCTCACTTCTAGTGTGCTATGATCATTAAGACCGTCCATAATACAGAATTTGTAGCTGTGCATATTTATGTGTTGGAAGAGGAAAATCAAAATCAGTAGGTAATTACAAGAGGTGTTGACTGTGCAATCAGAAAACTCCATTTGCTGACATGAAATCTGAATCATGCCAGCTGCATATCGGAGAAGTTCTGTGAAATTCAGTGGGCTCAATTCACATTGAAGAAGATAGAGTTTGCAACTGCTAATGCCAGCATACAACTGGGATCACACTTTGGCTTCTCAGCAGCTGGTGCAACAGTAGAGAAACACCAGTTAGTGTGCGAGCGTCTATTTCGCTGCATGTTTTAGACCCTGCTAGTGGTAATGAAATCGATCTTCTTTTTCAACATGACACCGTAAAGACAACTCACTGCTTGGAATATATTCATTTTTAATTAGAAAGAATAATCAGAAAAATCAGGTTTGATTAATTAAAAAAAAACCCATCTCTTTTAGTGGGTTGTAGTCAACTGACACAAAATCCTATGCAGTAAAAAGGAAGCCAGAAATAATGATAGTGTAACATCAGCCCTTGTGAATAATTCATGGGGTACAATTTCATGTTATTTTAAATAGTGCTGCTTCTTTCTCTGATAAGCAATAATTTTATGCTCTTTCTTTACCTTTTTTAACAAATCAGTCAAAAGGATTGTCTATTGTTATCTGCAAAAAAGTGTATTTGGAATAATTTTCAAGGCAGCTTAATAGAGCTCTAATCACAGAGGAGGGTGGGATTTTTTTTAATGCCCTCTACTTGTAGCTGAATAAGTTCAGGTTTCCATTTCAGGTTTGTTTAGGGAAGAAAAATTTCTTGAAGCTACATAGCACTGACAAGTCCTGCATTATTTTCTATTATCTTCTTCCCTGGCAGCTCTACCACATCCTTAGAATGGTTTTAGTTTTGTAATAAGAGATAGCCAAGACACGAAAGGATATGGATGCTGGAAAAGCTGCCTGTGGTTACCTGCTGTGGGCACAAACCTGCACCTGCCTGCCCCAAGGCAGGGCCCTGAGCTTGTGTTTACCCAGGTCTGTCAGTCTGAACTCTGTCCATTTGCCCTGTAACTTGGTGATGCATCTACAACCCCCTTCTTTTCTGAGGTTTCAAGAGGAGTGAAATCAAGATGCATGTGTGATGAGAGAGCTGAGGATTGAGGGACCAGGGCATGTGGCACGGTGTACCCTGCCCTTCAGTTTCAATGCAGAATATGGGCTGCTGACATAGGGAGCTCTGCTGTCCCAGCTCTGCACGGAGAACAAAACCAAACTCCTAAAAAATCAATATGTAGACATAAAAGAAGAAGTGTGTAGGGCAGGCAAGATTAACAGTATGCATATAGCTATTAACAGCATGCATTTATCTGCCAGCCATAAAGACTGTGCTGCAGCTCAATTTTTCATCCTAAATTTCTGCTGTACCAGTGGTATTAATTGTGACCATTTAGTGACAAACTGGAGCCTAGGACTTCAGTGAGCACCCTGGCTGCATCCCATAGCTCATAACTGAGTGTCCCGAGGAGCAGCCCCAAGAAGGATGGGAACAGCTGCTTTGAAGAAGTGGCTGACCAAAAGACATGGGAAGGAAGAAGCACATTAAAGGCTTATGAAATGTAACAGCAGAAGTCTTTCAGACAAATACACAGCAAGTGCATATTAGGAATAAAGAGATGGCTAACAGTGAGGTTAAGGATATTTTGGAGTATAAATGGAATGTGGACTTTGAAATGCTGGAGCTGTGCAAGGTTTTCTTCTCCTGACGTCAAAGTGTGGGTTATGTGAAAGCAAATATATTGTATTTCTGTGGAAAGAGAGGGTGTAGAGGGAGCACCTGAGAGCCTTGTGTTTTCTTTCTTTGTTAACATGTTGGGTAATCCTGCCTCTGACTGCGCTGCCGGGGGAAGGCTATTCTCTGCAGTGCTCTTCATCTTTGTCAGTGAACAGGCAGGGGCAGAGGTGCAGTCCCCTCTACCCCGATCTCTGATCGCTCTGTGCAGGGCATTGTCTGAGGCTCCCCTTTCACAGCCAGGCACAGGAAACTTCCCCTCATACCATGGGGTGTTTCTTTGTGAACAAATTCCAAATCTGCTTCCTCTGGAGGAAAAATCCCTTTCTGGCACAAGCCAATTCTGAACTGCTTGATCACATCATCAGATGCCTGAAAAAAAGGACTCCTGCACTAATCCATTTTGCAAAATGTCCCTATGCAGATCTTTCCAGTAAGTCTCACTCACAGGGAGGATTTCCCAGCTTAGAAAAGAATGGAGAAGAGTCTGCCAAAGGGAGGGGTGAATCAGAAAACAAGGGGGAAACTGCTGAGGGCTGCAGTGGAGAGCGACCCAGCAGGAAAGAGTACAAAAATTAAATATGTAAACCCTTGGAAAGTGACACCTATGAAAATGGTTTAAGTGATTCTGAGTATCTGAAGTGTGCAAACCCCAAGGAGACAGGTAGGTACTAAATGGACAATTTAGGGCAGTATAACTGAGGACCTGGGGTGAAATCACAGAAAATAAAAGTCAGTCTGAATAACTGGTGAGAATTATTAACAATGAGATCCATTAGACTAGAATGGTCTCCCAAGGTGGTGTTGCAAGCCCCATTGCTAATTGTTTCATTTAAATCTAGACCGGAAAAAGCACTCTGGAACGCACCACAGGGAACAATCTTGCACTTGCAGGGAAATGGACTGGATGACTTAGTGGTCTTTTCCAGTTCTAATTTCTATGGCCCATTTCTCTCCTTCCCTTAGCAGACCGCAAGGATGAAATCCCATCAGCTTTGCTTCTGAGGAGCGTGGAAAGAGACAGTGCTGTGACTGCAAGTACCAGTGCCTTTTGCTTTTCCCTTCCCTTCTCTTCCTCAATGTGGGCTTTGGAAATTCGGAGGGGAGATGGCACAGTCAGCCCAGGCCTTCCATGCTTCATCCCCAAACTAAACCCACAAGGATATATTTTTTTTTAGCATAAATCGATAGTGGAAGAATCAGTGTTATTTGAGGGTCCTTTCCTTTCATGTGAGTTTTAACACTTTTTCACCTCGAGAACAGAGCTGTATAGGGGCTTACAGACAATTACTAAGTTTAAAACAGGACTGAACTGCACTTTCCCTGCCAGGTCCTGAGTGCAGATGTCTGCTTTCCTCTAATAAATGCTATGCCACTGATATCTAAGCATTAAGTAAATTAACAGTCTTAAATACTTGTGAGATCCTTAACTGCAGTGAGAAAGGATGAAATCCACATTACAAAATCCAGGAATAGAGTGGTAGCTGTCAAAAAGGGATGCCTTCATGAAGTTCAAAATTGCTTAGGAAGCATCTGAAGATTACTGTTTTAAGGTTTATAACCAGAGGAAAACATATTTCTGAGAAAGAGTGACATATATGCTTTTAAACTATGTATCTATTTACCTATATTAAAATATTTTGAGAAAACCTGTCATCTGGTGGTCATGTGTCAGCCTTGGCACATGTAAGAAGTGGATAATGTTTCCAAGAATGTCAAAGGACTTCCTGCCACATCCTTAAGAGCATCAGGCAACAGAAAGTGAAGAGACCTCATAAGATTTTCAAAAGCATGTCAGCAGTTTGGGCACCCAATTTCCATCTTAGGAATTTAAGCCTCATTGAAAACATGAATCTCACTGGGACAGGACTTTTAGCACCCATCTAAATATGCAAATGTGACCTGAGAGCCTAAATTACTCTTGTGAATCTCTTCTTGAAGGTATCTGCCCTGAGCACTAATCTGTAAATTATTCACTGTTCCTCTGACTGGTTTGGCTACTTGAATCCCACTTGGGATGGAGCAGTTTGATACCTTACATAGATCCTGAATTTTCTACTGTGTTTTACTACTTTACAACTTTCCTAGTTAAACTAAGGATCAGAAATCAATTGGCCATCAATATTTCTGATTGTACTTAGATGTCAGGCTTTATGAGTCTTAATATGACTGTAAAAATCCACGGAGATGTATTGTCAACTTTTTTTTTTCTGTTATTCCACTTAGCAATGATTAAGATCCATTCCATGAGATATGAATGATAATTTCCCAGCTTTTATCACAGCATGAAATTGCTATTTAGGGCTCTTTTGTCCAGTTCATCTTTATTTCATACAAGATAACTGAGAAGACCTCCTAGTTTGCTTTTAACATAAAAATGATTGTCAGTCTAAAAAAAAAGATTGAAGAGAGAAAATTGAAGTGAGAAATCAACTCACAACCTTTTCCTACGAATGCCATACTCCTGTGAAAAGGACTGAACTTTCTTAATGCTTTATTTTTAACAGGAAGCATGACAAAAAGTTCCTATCAGTATTTAAACTGCTAAGATTTGTCAAACACAAATGGGAAAATAGTGTTTAAATAGCAGTCTCATTTTTTCCGTAATGATTATGGGAGGGGTTTTTTTACAAAAAAGGACCTCAGCAACAATAGATCATCTCTGCACTGAGAAACAGGAATTCTTTCCTGTATCCAGAGATCTCAGGCAGAGCAGGAAGGTGTGCCCACATCTGCTCAGGGCTGACAAAGGCAAACTCTGTCCATGGTGTATATAAACACCATGAATGCCACCTCCCACATCACAGCACCTGGTGTGCAGCTCACACCTCCACTTCCCACCTTGTGCTGCCCTGGGCTGGGGCTTCCTATCTCCAGCTCCAGGGGACAGCAGAACCATCTGTGCTGGTAAAGCTGCCTGCCCTGTCCGGTGACCCGTGGCCATGTTCTTCACCGAGCCCTGCAGGAACTGCTTCTTGCCAGCGGATCCTTGGCCTCCTGTCATCCAATAATCTGTGACTCTGTGCATCACCCTTGTTTTTTTCCAACTTTATCAACTGGCCTAATAATAAAAATAATAATTAAAAAAATTTCCCTGCAAACTTCTCAGCAAAAAGGTACAGCAGACCAGTGGGTGAAAATAAGATGTCCCAATTGCATCTGAGAGAGACAGCCACATAGGAAGGGGGGAGCTGGCAGCTTATATTATTCTGTGAAAGCAAGAACCATTGTGTCCAGCTGTTGTTGCACACCCTGAAATGAAATACTGGTTGATCCTGGCCAACAGCCAGACACCCACCCAGACTCTTTCTTCAGAGAGGTCTGGAAAACTACTAGGTCTGCATAGTGATACTATGCTACAGTAACAAGTAGTCTTATTGTTCTACTTGAAGATATTCTCTGGGAATATGGCTTGCTCTACATGGAAGATTTGAATGCAATGTCTTACTTGTTAAAAAATTTTTCCTTGAGTCAATCAAACAATTTTTGATAGAACAATCTTCTCTGACTGTGTTTCAACAAAATCAGAATGTGTTAGGGGACTGCCAGATTTCAAATACATTATAACTTGAGAACTGTTTAATAATTTACTGCAACCTTTCCATCTTTCGAAACGTTTTGTTCAGGATCTGTAATGTTAGTTTTTGAATTATTATTATACTCAATTATTATATTACATCAGATAATATCACATCAGCCAGTATCCAGTGTGATAATCTGCTCCTACCTAGGCAGATTTTTTCAAGGTTATCTTGATGTCTACTAATCAAATGTTTTGAAAACCTATTTTAACAGAACTGCATCAAGATTTTGACTTTTCCTCACAATTCAGAGCCAAGCATATCTAAATACATTAGACTGTCTGTTTTTCTGACTAGCAATTTATTACTGTGGAACATTCACAGTCAGTCAATAACATCATTTTCTACATTTTTTCTTTCTCCTACTTCGGAATTTGCCCTGGGTCCTACAGCACAAGTCAATTACAGTGCCCAAACGTAGCTCTCTTTGGTTTCCCTGGGAAACTGAAATAGCAGAAAAAATGTCAGAGTTCAGGAAAAGAAAACCAATCTAGCACACTTCTGTTTCGTCTGTAGAGATTTTGTATTATCTTAACAGCAGTTATCACAGAATCACATTGTGCTTTTTACCAGCTTTGTCTGAAAGCTGTACAAGCACAGATAAATATGTTTCTTGTTGGGATGACATTAAATTGAAATGAAGGTAAAAGCAAATTAAGTTTTGTCTGTTATAGCTGTGTATGGTACCAAATACGACAAGACATTAGTACTTTGTTTATGTTATTAGTAAATTGTTTGCAGAGATCTAAGCATTTTCTGCCAAATTCTATGTTAAAAACACACTAGAAATTGGTACGTATTAGAGTGTTTGATGTGGAAAACCTGTCTGTGCCATCTTTGAACAGAGTGTGTCAAGATTCTTGCTACCTCTGGAAATTATGGTGGTGAACAGATCCCAAATCTACAACTTCAGTAGAGAAAATAGTGACAGAAATGGCAAATGATTCATCTTGCCATGGTTGACAGACATTTTTGTGCTGGAAGGAATTCAAATCTTCCTGGAAAATGTACCAAGATAAGGCTGTTTCTAGCTTTGCCTCCTCTGTGAATCACTTCATATCTGTGAGTTTCTTTTCTAGGCTCCACAAACCCAGTAAGATATTGACAAATTGGATGGCTGACAGATTGAAGGAATTCATAAAAGGGAATACAGAATTAAAAAAAGAAGCCTTGAGGGAAATGATTTGTGAACATAAGTAAAATTATACTTTGTCTTAATGCTGACTAAGATGAAATATGAAATGCAAATGTGTAAAATCCCACTAAGGGCACATGACTCATAAAAACCCCAGTGAAAGGACACGTTCACCCCATCCCCAAAGAAGAGAACCAGACAGCCCCAGCTGCCCAGTAGGACTAGCAGCGGTTGGAATGTGCCCTTTCCCTCCCCTAGCACTGCACATACTTAACAGTCATGATTTTGAATGTCATGACTCTTTTGGGTGATTTTATTTCCCATATGGTGCGGAGTATGTCCTTCATATGACTGTGTATTTGGTTTGTGTGGTAAAGTTTAGGTAGTTGGGGACCCACACTGGAGCAGTTAATGAAGAACTGCAGCCTGTGGAAAGGACCCACACTGGAGAAGCTCATGAAGGACTGTCCTCTGTGAGAAGGAGCCCATGCTGGAGCAGGGGAAGAGTGTGAGGAGGAAGGAGTGTCAGAGACAACATGTAATGAACTGACTACCACCCCCATTCCCCATCCCCATGCACTGCTTAGGGATGTGAAGAAGTCCAGAGTGAAGTTGAGCCTGGGAAGAAAGTAGGGGTTGGTGGAAGGTGTTTTAAGATTTGGTTTTATGTCTTATTATCCCACTCTGATTTGATTGGTAATAAATTAAACTAATTTCCCCAAGTCAAGTCGGTTTTGCCCATGACAGTAATTAGTGAGTGATATCTTCCTGTCCTTATCTCAACCCATGAGTCTTTCATTGTGTTTTCTCTCCCCTATTTAGATGGGGAGTGGGAGTGATAGAGTGGCTTGGTGGGCACCTGGTGTCCAGCCAGGGGGCTCAACCCACCACAGACTGCTGCTTTGGTCGTATAGCAATGAGCTTGCATTGGCTCCATCATGCTTCTTAAAACAGGTCTAGGTATGGGCCAAAGGATGTAGGGACTGTACCTTGACAAGGTAGGAATGGAATTAACTTCTTACAGGGAAAATAAACACTGAATATACAAAAACTGAACAGAGACACTGAGCTGGGTACAGCCTCCTCTCAGAAAGTGGTCAAAGCAACAATTCTTGGCTCCCGTAACTTAGCTTCTTACAAAAGACATATTGAAAGATTCTTCCTTGTGGTCCTGCTTGGAAAGAGCACCTCTAAATAAATTTCAGCACTTTGTTTAACTAACTAAAGCAGATTAAGCAAAATAGTAACAAATTTAGCTGAGGAACAGTTCAGTTCTAACCGGAGGTGGAAAAGAATCTTAGGTCAACTTCTCCAGCTTCAATTTCAGGAGAGGTTTTCTCACTCTTTCTACCTCAGAAAGGTAGAAAATAAGTTACTTTGCACAGAACTCTTAACTGTATTTAGGTTCTGTGGTTGGAGAAGATCCAGCAGATAATCCTTTCTCCATCCTGCTGCCTCACAATATGCATAAATGTCCCTGTTGAATGTAGGTAATGTAATTGTTGAAAGGAAGGAGTAAGACAAGCCTGGATGAATTATACATGCCTTTCCTCTCTGAGCTTATCCTCCCATTTCTAAACTCAATCCATTGCTCCACATGTCTGAGTGAGAATGAAGATTATGGCAGTATCTCCACTGCTGACATCCTTATAAATACTGAGGTGCCCCAACTGAGGTACGCAGACAAAGAAAGAAATGTCAGCTGTGAAACAGTTTCATCAAAGGGCTAAAGATTTCTATACATTGCGGGTCCATCAGTTAAATCTTAACAGGAATTAATATAAAATTTTGGCCCTGCTGATATTTCCCATAGTTAGAGCAGGGCAGAACTAAAACGACTCATGCTATGGGTTTGTTTCTTCTGATTGGAAATGGGCTGAGATTTGCTTTTGTTTTAAGTCTGAAACAAAGTTTTTGGTTGCCTTGTACAACAAGAACTTGGTGTTTCCAGATCTAAAAAAAGATATTAATATAATTTTTTACTGATAGCTAAAAAAACCCTACCTATTAGGAAATGTGAAATCGACAGGTCTGCATTTTGTCCTGTAAACAAAGCAATGTAGGGACATATTTATGCATAAATCTTTACCTCTGTTGCCAATATTTTTTGCGTGAACTTACTTGAGGTGTAAATATTTAATGCTTCTTTTCTGCGCATTACTATTTATTTTTCTGTGTGGGAGTAAAAGCATTCTTCAATACTGCCGACCAGGTAAATAATGTATTACTTAGTCATGAAAAATGCCAGAGGAAATGAGAGGACATCTTACCTTTGGTCATCACAATGCCTGCAAGACTTTTGTGGCGTGCATGCATGGAAGTGAAATTGTCTGTCAGCTCCTGGAACTTCTGTGCAACCATTTGGTATACGGAGTCGGCAAAATCCTGAAAGATACAGTCAGAAAGAATTTTTTCACTTTCTTTGATGGAAGCACCTGGGTGTTTCTGCAGATTAGTCACCTGCTGTCAACTGCTGAGTGGTCCCTTTTAGAATTAGACACCACCTACCTGAACAAAGATTAAAAAAGTGTCTCTCTGTTGACTACCCACATCACCCTCGGAAATAGCCAAATTAACGGAATTAAAGCTAGAGACCCCTGTTGACTAGGATTAGTGGTAAAGGGAGAAGATTTCAAGACTGACTTTTTTTCAGCCTTCTAGATGTTCATCCAGGTTTAGGACATAGGAAATTTGTTGATCCTTGAAGCATTTTATTGTAGTGAACTGAAGAAGTGGATGCGTGTCCCACCAAACCACTTATTTCCATGAGCCCATTGAAAATTTCCATTAGCCCACTGAGCTGACACCTGGGTTATAGGTAAGGTCCACCTATTTCTGCATTCAGGATGAGTTTTCAATGACGCTACTGAAGCACAACGATGAGCTCAGGAAGCTGAGCTGCGTTTAATGCTGTCAGCACAGTGCCATGGTCTGGCTTGCTTCCAACCTGACAGCCATTGAGAGGAAGAGAAGGGGAACCTCTGCTTGCACATCCTACCAAAGATGTTGCTTGCATGAGTTCAGTGACGTGCAGTAGTGACGAGGGACAGGTCTGCCACATCTTCTGAGCAAGACAGCCGTGTTGAAAGGTCAAATTTTCCTCTGTACTGGACTCTAGGGACCATGGGGTCTGAACCTGCTGGTCTGAAGGAGTCCAGTCACCAGGGAGCGCCTTGGGAAGCCAGTTACTGAAGCCAGACAGGGTAAAAGGTCTAAAAAGTGAATTCTGCAGACTGCGTAAGGACGAATGTGAACCTAAACCAGCTTTGGTGCTCCTGAGAACACCACTACTTGGACCGCTTCCTTGCTGCAATGTTTAGTATCTTTTCATTTACTTAATCTCTGCACTTTATTTGGCATGGAGCCTTTCAAGCATACATTAGAGATAAGCTAGAGAAATGCTGTTTGTGAGCATGAGTTGTTCTTAAAGTGCTTTGCAAGTCTGAACATAAAAAAGTAAGATCCAAAACATTTATTTTTCTCTTATTTGAGCCATATGATTTCTTGTGGGGAAACCAAGCTGGACCTCCACATCCTTCTGGGAGCAACTTCTGGGGGCTGGAGCTTACCCTGCGGTGCTGACAGGAGACCTCCTGGCCCCCACCAGTCTGGTTAGCCCCAAATCATTGTGCCCTTTTTAGGAAAAGTGGCTCTACCAAGCAACAATTCCAGTTTTTCTCCTGGTGCTGGGCTAAGCTACCTGAGGGTGGTCCTGGTAAAACAGCCCCCTTTTAATTCACCTGGTTTATTTAAGTGGGTTCATGGCACACATGGAGGAGAGGCTGAGTCCTCACCCTGAAAGGTCCACAGCCATGCAGAAGTAAGGAAATGTATTTATGAATATTGTATCCCTTCTTCATTGCCCAAAACTGTTAATATTGATGAAAACATGTTGGTGAAAACAGTGTTTTAAATTGGGAGAGCATGCAGCTATTTTTCAGAGGAAAACAGACTCTAATTCACAAATATTATCAGTAATACTACCACCACTGAGAGCCTCTGCAGGCTGTACGCCATATGTTTCTACAGTTTGTTGCAGGAAGTCAGCTTAATTTTTAAACATTATAATAGCAAATATAAAAAAACCTAATTAAATAAAACAGAACAACAATTAGGCAACCCTCTTTTCATAAAACTGGGAATATTTTTTTCCATGGACAATCTTGCAAGTGGTTGCAATTTGCTCGAATACATAGAGGATAGGATTTCTTGGACACAATAAGTTTTCTTTGTTTTGCTAAATGCAGCTTTCCAGGATATTGCTCAGGGAATGAAACATTTGCCCAGAAAGATAGTTTAATATAACATGGAATAAAATACGCTGGCTTGTTGCAAAAGAAGGAAAGAGGCATATAAACCCTTTCTGGGAGATGTAAGCAAAATTCTACACTAGAATTAGATGAAAATGAAGAAAAATTATCAAGAACAGTTTGACAGTTTCTAAATGGAATTTCACTTTGACTGCGTTTATACCTCTTCTAATCTAATTGTCCACAACCACCATGTGAGCACAGTATTGCTCATACAGTGTTTCTAAAGGATAAATTTTGGGTCAATTCTCATTTGTCAGGCATCAAGGCACCTTTGTGATATAAATTCAATTATAGCCGCTTTACAGATGAATGAGTGAAGGCACTAAAAGGGTGGGGGACTGGTCCAGGGGAATAGCATGGAGCTGCGCATAGCCAGGTGTTCTGATTTCCTGATGCTCTGGCTAAGTGCTCAGTGCTGGAACACTGCCTGTCTTTCATAATATGAAAGTTTGTTTCTAAACTTGTTTTCCCTACTGAAGAGTGACTTCATCCGTAACGGAAAACTAAAGTGTATTTGCAGGACTGATATAACTGGGCTCCATATGGTGCACTGAAAATCTGATAAGCTTTATTTAGACTAGAAAGAAAGAAAAAAAAAAGAGAAAAGAGTATCTCAATAAAACTATCTGCACCATCATTTAAAAAAAGAATCAAATCATAAATCTCATCTCCTTCAGTACTGCAGTCCAATCCATGCCTGCATTTCTAGCATACTCTCCAAATCTTCATCCCAGGGCATTTTGCACTCATTAAGAGTTAATTAGCTTAGAGGCACATGCAATTCCTAAAAGAATAATTTTAAAAATGCTAAATAGAACAAATAACTTTTAACTTTGGATTTAGAAATCCCCACAGTCAGAGTTTTCTTTACTTCATTTGACAGTAGGTTCCAAAGCCAGAGAGCAAAGAGACTCGCTAAAGGCGAAATAACGACATGACTTCAGATAACATTTAGGGACGATAAAGAGTTCGGCATTCGCTGATCTCAAGGAGTGACCTGGGACATTAAAGAACAGCAAATCCATTAAATGTGAAGCCTCTTAGCTAAAATAAGTCAGGCGAATATTTTTCGTCTCAAATTCATTGCCTAAAAGGATGCCAGTGAAATTAATAGAAGCAAAGGAGTGATGTACATGAATAAATGTAAGATGTAGGAAAAAGAACCAGAAACAATGTTTAATCTGAGGAGGCATTTAGGGGCTATCATATTGCCCCAAGTTTCCAAATAGATATTCCAAAGTACAATGGAAAGGAGGACATGGAGCAGTCTGACTTTGCGGAGGGAGAAAAATAAGAAGTCAACAGATACATGGCTCAGCCCTGTAAGGCATTTGATACCCTGAAGATTGATGCATGTAATGCAATGTAATTGCAGGTGGCAGAGCTGGGTATGGGGTTAGTTTCCTGACCTATACCCATAAGTTACAAGAGGTGTTTAGCACTGCCTTTCTAACATGCAGAGAAGCTCTTTGGCGTGGTCCATTCATGTG